>NC_053028.1:186995001-187295001 GCF_003073215.2 Triticum urartu | reverse complement strand
GAACTATCGAGTAGTCATCAGCTTTGCTCTGCCAGACGTTCATAACGCCCGGAGTTGCCCCTGCAGCGGGTCTTGCACCTAGCGGTGCTTCCAGGACATAATTCTTCTGTGCAGCAATGAGGATAATCCTCAAGTTACGGACCCAGTCCGTGTAGTTGCTACCATCATCTTTCAATTTAGCTTTCTCTAGGAACACATTAAAATTCAAGGGAACGGTAGCACGTGCCATTGATCTACAACAACATAGATATGCAAAAACTATCATGTACTAAGTTCATGATAAATGAAAGTTGAATTAATAATATTACTTAAGAACTCCCACTTAGATTGACATCCCTCTAGTCATCTAAATGATTACGTGATCCATATCAACTAAACCATGTCCAATCATCATGTGAGATGGAGTAGTTTTCAGTGGTGAACATCTCTATGTTGATCATATCTACTATATGATTCACGTTCGACCTTTCGGTCTCAGTGTTCCGAGGCCACATCTGCATATGGTAGGCTCGTCAAGTTTAACCCGAGTATTCAAAACTGGCTTGCGCCCGTTGTATGTGAACGTAGAGCTTATCACACCCGATCATCATGTGGTGTCTCGGCACGACGAACTGTAGCAACGGTGCATACTCAGGGAGAACACCTGTACCTTGAAATTTAGTGAGGGATCATCTTATAATGCTACCGCCGTACTAAGCAAAATAAGATGCATAAAAGATAAACGTCACATGCAATCAAAATATGTGACATGATATGGCCATCATCATCTTGCGCCTTTGATCTCCATCTCCAAAGCACGGTCATGATCTCCATCATCACCGGCTTGACACCTTGATTTCCATCGTAGCATCGTTGTCGTCTCGCCAACTATTGCTTCTATGACTATCGCTACCGCTTAGTGATAAAGTAAAGCAATTACATGGCGATTGCATTTCATACAATAAAGCGACAACCATAAGGCTCCTGCCAGTTGCCGATAAATTTTACAAAACATGATCATCTCATACAACAATTTATATCTCATCATGTCTCGACCATATCACATCACAACATGCCCTGCAAAAACAAGTTAGGCGTCCTCTACTTTGTTGTTGCAAGTTTTATGTGGCTGCTACGGGCTTCTAGCAAGAACCGTTCTTACCTACGCATCAAAACCACAATGATTTTTCGTCAAGTGTGCTGTTTTAACCTTCAACAAGGATCAACTGTCTCAAACTTGATTCAACTAAAGTTGGAGAAATAGACACCCGCTAGCCACCTGTGTGCGAAGCACGTCGGTAGAACCAGTCTCATGAATGCGGTCATGTAATGTCGGTCCGGGCCGCTTCATCCAACAATACCGCTGAATCAAAGTAAGATGTTGGTGGTAAGCAGTATGACTATTATCGCCCACAACTCATTGTGTTCTACTCGTGCATATATCATCTACGCATAGACCTAGCTCTGATATCATTGTTGGGGAACGCAGTAATTCAAAAACTTTCCTACGATCACACAAGATCTATCTAGGAGATGCATAGCAACGAGACAGGAGAGTGTGTCCATGTACCCTCGTAGACCGAAAGCGAAAGTGTTTAGTAACGCAGTTGATGCAGTCGAACGTCTTCACGATCCAACCGATCCAAGTACCGAACGTACGACACCGCCGTGTTCAGCACACGTTCAGCACGATGACGTCTCTCGAGCTCTTGATTGAGTAGAGGGTCGAGGGAGAGTTCCGTCAGCACGATGGCGTGGCGACGGTGTTGGTGATGTGATCTGCAAAGGGCTTCGCCTAAGCACTACGATAATATGACCGAGGTGGTAAACTGTGGAGGGGGGCACCGCACACGGCTGAGGAACAATTGATGTGTGGAGGAGGCCGCCCCCCTAGGGGCGCGCCAAGCCTTGGGAGTCCTACTAGGACTCCCAAGTCCTAGTAGGATTCCCCTTTCCTTTTCCGGAGTGGGAAAGAGGGAAAGGGAGTAGGAAAGGGCAAGGGGGGAGCTGCCCCTCCCCTAGTCCAATTCGGACTCCATGGGGAGGGGGCGGGGTGCGCCTCCTCCCTTGGCATGCCTCCTCTTCTCCCTTAAGGCCCAATAAGGCCCAAATACTTCCCCGGGGGGTTCCGGTAACCTCCCGGTACTCCAAAAAATACCCGAACCTTCCCGAAACCATTCCAGTATCTAAATACCTTCGTCCAATATATCAATCATTACCTCTCAACCATTTCGAGACTCCTCATCATGTCCGTGATCTCATCTAGGACTCCGAACAAACTTCGATCACCAAAACACATAACTCATAATACATATCGTCATCGAACGTTAAACGTGCGGACCCTACGGGTTTGAGAACTATGTAGACATGACCGAGACACATCTCCGGACAATAACCAATAGCGGAACCTGGATGCTCATATTGGCTCCTACATATTCTACGAAGATCTTTATCAGTCAAAACGCATAACAACATACGCTATTCCCTTTGTCATCGATATGTTACTTGGCCGAGATTCGATCGTTGGTATCATCATACCTAGTTCAATCTCGTTACCAGCAAGTATCTTGACTTGTTCTGTAATGCATCATGCCACAACTAACTCATTAATTACATTGCTTTCAAGGCTCATAGTGATGTGCATTGCCGAGAGGGCCCAGAGATACCTCTCCGATACATGGAGTGAAAAATCCTAATCTCGATCTATGCCAACTCAACAAACACCTTCGGAGACACCTGTAGAGCATCCTTAGAATCACCCAGTTACGTTGTGATGTTTGATAGCACACAAGGTGTTCCTCCGGTATTCGGGAGTTGCATAATCTCATAGTCAGAGGAATATGTATAAGTCATGAAGAAAGCAATAACAATAAAACTCGATCATAATGCTAAGCTAACGGATGGGTCTTGTCCATCACATCATTCTCTAATGATGTGATCCCGTTCATCAAATGACAACACATGTCTATGGTTAGGAAACTTAACCTTCTTTGATTAACGAGCTAGTTAAGTAGAGGCATACTAGGGACACTCTGTTTGTCTATGTATTCACACATATATTAAGTTTCCGGTTAATACAATTCTAGCATGAGTATTAAACATTGATCATGATATAAGGAAATATAAATAACAATTTTATTATTGCCTCTAGGGCATATTTCCTTCAAGCACTTGGCCACTATCTTATAAATTACGTTGCAGAGACTAATAGGCCAAAAGTCCATTACCCGCTTAGGCTCGTCAGTTTTTGGAATGAGAACAATGATGGCCTCATTTACTCCTTCAGGCATGATTCCAGACTGAAAAAACATGCGAACAACTCTGACAATCTCATCCTTCAAAATGCTCCAATTTCTCTGAAAGAAACGTGCCGACAATCCGTCACTACCTGGAGCCTTTAAGGGGCCTATCTGAAAGAGCCCATTAGCTATCTCATTTTCAGAAAATTTAGCACACAACATATCATTCATAGCATCAGTAAGCACAGGCTCAAAGAGGTTCACCACATGAGTTGGATTCAATGCTGGATCCCTGAAAAAATGGACTGAAAATACTCTTGCACTAGCCCAGCCATCTCCTTGTGATCTGCATGTTCAACGCCATTATTATCAACTAAGCTTTTCACCTTATTTTTGCGGGCACGCCAAACCACATTTCCGTGAAAAAAAGTATTACGGTCCCCCTCTTTTAGCCAGCCGATGCGCGACCGTTGCAACTACAACATTTCCTCCTAGTACAACAATTCATTCATGTGATCTGAAACTTTTTTTATTTCATCTCGGTCTGCATTCATATTGAGTAATTCTTCTAGTTTAGTTCTAGATTTCTCAAGCTCTCTAGTAACATTTCCAAACCTTTTCTTTCCCCATGTATGCAAATTGAGCAACAAACTCTTGAGCCCAGACCGAACATCCCCAAGGTTGAACTTGGCACCAGCCTCCTCCCATGCGTTGGCAATTCTTTCCTGTAGACTCGCATCTCTTTCCCAAAAGATCTCATACCTTCTAAAATTTGGCCTATAGACCTTCTCTTCATCAGCAACACACTTTAGTAATACTGGAAGATGATCAGAACAAGGTGATACCTGATGGATAACCTTAGCTCCGGAGAATAAATTTTGCCAATTATTATCTGTGATCGCTCAATCCAAACGATAACATTCCTGTTTCGGCGCTGTTTGTTATCATATGTGAATGGGTGTCAGGGTATTCTCGTGACAAATGCCAGGGGGTGGCTTATCATGGATGGGGCTGATACGTCGCCAATGTATCTATAATTTTTGATTGTTCCATGCTGTTATATTATCATCCTTGGATGTTTTACAATCATTTTATAGCAACTTTATATCATTTTTTGGGACTAACCTATTGAACCAATGCTTGATACGTCTCCAACGTATGTATAATTTTTGATTGTTCCATGCTATTATATTATCTATTTTGGATGTTTTATATGCATTAATATGCTATTTTATATGATTTTTGGGAGTAACCTATTAACCGAGAGCCCAGTGCAAGTTCCTGTTTTTTCCTTGTTTTAGAGTTTCACAGAAAGGAATACCAAATGGAGTCCAAATGGAATGAAACTTTCACGATGATTTTTCTTGGACCAGAAGACATCCAGAGGGCTTGGAGTGCATGTCAGCGAAGCCACAAGGTGGCCACAAGGTCGGGAGGCGCGCCCAGGGGGGTAGGGCGCGCCCCCACCCTTGTGGGCACCTCGTGACTCCACCGACCTATTTCTTTCGCCTATATATTCTCAAATATCCCAAAACCTTCCAGGAGAGCCAAAAAACCACTTTTCCACCGCTGCAACCTTCTGTACCCATGAGATCCCATCTAGGGGCCTTTTTCGGCGTCCTGCCGGAGGGGGATTCGATCACAGAGGGCTTCTACATCAAGACCATTGCCTCTCTGATGAAGCGTGAGTAGTTTACCACAGACCTACGGGTCCATAGCTAGTAGCTAGATGGCTTCTTCTTCTCTCTCTCTCTTTGATTCTCAATACCATGTTCTCCTCAATGTTCTTGGAGATCTATTCGATGTAATACTCTTTTGTGATGTGTTTGCCGAGATCCGATGAATTGTGGATTTATGATCAGCTTATCTATGAATATTATTTGAATCTTCTCTGAATTCTTATATGCATGATTTGATATCTTTGCAAGTCTCTTAGAACTATCGATTTGGTTTGGCCAACTAGATTGGTTTTTCTTGCAATGGGAGAAGTGCTTAGCTTTTGGTTCAATCTTGCGGTGCTCGATCCTAGTGACAGAAGGGGAACCAACACGTATTGTATTGTTGCCATCGAGGATAACAAGATGAGGTTTTCATCATATTGCTTGAGTTTATCCCGCTACATCATGTCATCTTACTTAATGCGTTACTCTGTTCTTATGAACTTAATACTCTAGATGCATGCAGGAGTCGGTCAATGTGTGGAGTAATAGTAGTAGATGCAGAATCGTTTCGGTCTACTTGACACGGACGTGATGCCTATATTCATGATCATTGCCTTAGATATCGTCATAACTTTGCGCTTTTCTATCAGTTGCTCGGCAGTAATTTGTTCACCCACCATAATATTTTCTATCTTGCGAGAAGCCTCTAGTGAAACCTATGGCCCCCGGGTCTATTTTCCATCATATAAGTTTCCAAGCTACAATTTTAGTTTCCTATTTACTTTCTTTCTAATCTTTTACTTTACGATCTATAAACCAAAAATACCAAACATATTACTTTACCGTTTATCCATCTATATCAGATCTCACTTTGCAAATAACCGTGAAGGGATTGACAACCCCTTTATCGCGTTGGGTGCAAGTTGGTGTTTGTTTGTGCAGGTATTCGGTGGCTTATTGCATTGTCTCCTACTGGATTGATACCTTGGTTCTCAAAAGCCGAGGGAAATACTTACTCTGATTTGCTACATCACCCTTTCCTCTTCAAGGGAAAAACCAACACAAGCTCAAGAGGTAGCAGTGCCTAGTGCCAGTTGCTGTTTTTTGCTTGTTTTTACATCGCAAGAAATCAATATCAAACGGAGTCCAAACACCGCGAAACTTTTTGTGGATTTTTTATGGACCAGAAGACCACCAATGGGCCAGAGCAGCACCTGGAGAGGGGGGGGTGCCCCGAGGAGGGCACAACCCACCAGGGCGCGCCTGGGGGCCCAGGCGCGCCCTGGTGGGTTGTGCCCACCTCGGTGGCCTCCCGCGCCCCCTCTTTACCCTATAAATTCCCAAATACTCCAAAAACCCTCGGGGTTAACCTAGATCAGAAGGTCCATCACCGCAAGCCTCTGTAGCCACGAGAAAGTAATCTAGACCCTGTCCCGGTGATGTCTACTACGCAACTTTATTCTTGTAGACACGTGTTGGGCCTCCAAGCGCAGAGTTTTGTAGGATGGTAGCAATTTTCCCTCAAGTGGATGACCTATGGTTTATCAATCCATGAGAGGTGTAGGATGAAGATGGTCTCTCTCAAACGACCCTGCAATCAAATACAAGAAATCTTTTGTGTCCCCAACACACCCAATACAATGGCAATTTGTATAGGTGCACTAGTTCGGCAAAGATATGGTGATACAAGTGTAATATGGATGGTAGAAATATATTTTTATAATCTGAATAAATAAAATCAGCAGGGTAGCAAATAGTAAACGGGCACAAAAACGGTATTGCAATGCTTGAAAAAAAGCCTAGGGTCCGTACTTTCACTAGTGCAACCTCTCAACAATGCTAATATAATTGGATCATATAGCCGTCCCACAACATGCAATGAAGAATCACTCCAAAGTTCCTATCTAGCAGAGAACATAAGACAGAATTGTTTGTAGGGTACGAAACCACCTCAAAGCTATTCTTTCCGATCAATCTATCCTAGACTTCATACTAAAATAACACGAAGCTATTCTTTCCAATCGATCTAACCAAGAGTTCATACTAAAATAACACCAAAGCAAATTCAGATTCATAAGATTCAATCCAACACAAAGAACTTCAAACAGTGCCCCGAGATTTCTACTAGAGAAACAAAGACAAGAGCGTGCATCAACCCCTATGCACAGATTACCCCAATGTCACCTCGGGAATCCACGAGTTGAGTGCCAAAATATATATCAAGTGAATCAATATGATACCCCATTGTCACCATGATTATTCAATTGCAAGACATATATCAAGTGTTCTCAAATCCATAAAAGTATTCAATCCGATAACCACAAAATCTCAAAGGGAAAAACTCAATTCATCACAACAAGATAGACAGGGGAAAACACCATATGATCTGACTATAATAACAAAGCCCGCGATACATCAAGATCATGACATCTCAAGAGCACAAGAGAGAGAGAGAGATTAAACGCATAGCTACTGGTACAAACCCTCAGCCCTGAGGGTGGACTACTCCCTCCTCATCATGGTGGCCGCCGGGATGATGAAGATGGCCACCAGAGATGCCCCCCCTCCGGCAGGGTGCCGGAACGGGGTTTAGATTGATTTTCGGTGGCTACAGAGGCCTGCGGCGGCAGAACTTCTAATCTAGCTCAACCCCGAGGGTTTTCAGAATATTTGGGAATTTATAGGGTAAAGAGGGGGTGCAGGAGGCCACCGAGGTGGGCACAACCCACCTGGGCGCGCCTGGGCACCCAGGCGTGCCCTGGTGGGTTGTGCCCCCCTCGGGTCACCCCCGAGGTGCTGCTTTGGCCCATCCTGGGTGTTCTGGTCCATAAGAAATCTCCAGAAAGTTTCGCGGTGTTTGGTCTCTGTTTGATATTGATTTCTTCGATGTAAAAAACAAGCAAAAAACAGCAACTGCCACTGGGCACTGGGTCAATAGGTTAGTCCCAAAAAATGATATAAAGTTGCTATAAAATGATTGTAAAACATCCAAGAATGATAATATAACAACATGAATACTTCATAAATTATAGATACGTTGGAGACATATCAGCATCCCCAAGCCTAATTCCTACTCGTCCTCGAGTATGTAAATGATAAAATAAATAATTTATGAAGTGTGAATGCTAGCAAGGTGCACAAGTTTGATCAATGATAATTTCAATCACTTTTCCTAGCATCATAAAAACAATTATTTCTTATAAAACTTCTTATGTTATAGTTGCAACCAATTCACATGTTAAGGTTCTAACAATGCATTCTCTTAAAACTCAGCAACCTATGTTCTGAGTCACCAAGCAATTGCAATTAAACTTATTCAACAGAGTTTAAGTAAGAGCTCCACATACTCAACCATCATATAGTCTTCTATGATTGCTAACACTCACCGCATAGACATGAAAACGTTTCAACCGGACACATAGAAAGATCGGGGCTTATTATTTTGCCTCCCAACGTATTCACCTCTAAGGTGATGTCAACAATAATAACTCATGCTACCCATATCCAACTGATGCTTGCCAAAAGAGAAAAACAAAAAGGAATAGAGAGAAGAACTTTGATTCTTTGCATAAAAGTAAATACTGAAAAGTAAAAGATAGGACCTTCGCGGAGGGAAGCAGAGGTTGCCATGCACTCATTTGTTTGTATGCTCAACCCCTTAGTGCAAAAGAATGTCACGTTATATTACCCCTTATGATAGCGACCTTTATTATGTAGTCTGTCGCTTTTATTCTTTGCCATCACAAGATTGTACAACGCTCAATTTTCTCTTACACTAAATGATCTCACACTTTTAGAAGAAATTTTTATTGCCTTATTGCACCGATGACAACTTACTTGAAGGATCTTGCTCAATCCTTAGGTAGGTATGGTGTACTCTTGAAAATAAGATTTGGGTTTATGGGTTTTTGGATGCACAAGTATAGTATCTCTACTTGGTGTGGAATTTTTGGCTAGCAAAGATGGGGGGCAAGCACCACATGTTGAAGTATCTATGACAATATAACTTCTATGTGAATATGAACAAACATAAACCATTAAATTTTCTTCCTTGTCCAAGGTCAACAATTCTGGCATATAATATTTTGATGGGGGCTCACAATCACAAAAGATTTCCATGGTAGTGTATTTATATGTGAAAGTTCTGTTCCTTATACTAATTATTCGTGAATTTCTTGTATGACCAATATTGTGATTTCCAAGCCTCAAAAGATTCACTTTCTAAACCCAATGTGAAGCCACCAGTAGGCATGATATAATTTCAACTTCATGACATTCAATTTATTCAACAATTTACTCATAGTATATAAGTGAAGCACAAGAGTAAATGACAAGCTACTCCAAAAAGATATAAATGAAGATCATGAGCATAGTATTTCTTTCTCTAAAATTAATTTAAGTGAAGCAAGAGAGAATTTCTTCAAAAATACTAAAGCACACCGTGCTAAAAAAGATATAAGTGAAGCACTAGAGCAAAGCTTCATTGACGGGATGTGAATGCCGCTTACCTAGGCTCCCTAGCAACTATTTGAGGACTCTATTTTATTTAAAAACTTTCAGATCTAAGTATTTTATTAAAACAAAAAGCAAAGAAAATAAAATGACATTCTACGAATAGCACAACTCATGTGAAGAAGCAAAAACTTAGGCCCAACCGATACTAACCGACAATTGTTGAAGATGAAAGGTGGGATGCCTATCGGGGCACCACAAGCTTAGATGCTTGAGACTTCTTGAAATATTATCGTGGGGTGCCTTGGGAATCCCCAAGATTGAGCTTTTGTGTCTCCTTAATTCTTCTCATATCATGGTTTTCCTAAATCTCAAAAGCTTCATCCACACAAAACTCAACAAGAACTCGTGTGATAAGTTAGTATAAACCAATGCAAAAACCTTATCATTCTCTACTGTAGCAAATCACTAAAATTATTATTCAACATGCATACTAAATTCCTTTGCATATTTAATACTCCTATCCTCAAATAGAATCATTAAATAAGCAAACATATGCAAACTCAAGGTAGATTCTTACATGTTTGGAGTTCTTTCTGGATCCAGGTACCTCAACTTTTGGCCTTACATGGCCTGACATGGGTATTCCCTCTTTCTAGTCCAACTCTTCTCCAACAGAGCTCCCTCACTGAGCCGTAAACGTTATATATAGTGGAATTCTAGAGGTAAGTTAATGTTTTAAAAAATCCAAATGGAAAAGGATTTGCAAAAATCATTTCTTCGACTCGATGCCTCCTCATTTGCTCCCACTCCCATATTAATAAAAGAATTAGGGACGATTAGGAGGCTAAATGAACACGGTGCTCGAAAGTTTGTTGTGTCCGACGTCGGGCAACTCGGTTGTATACCGTACGTTCGTGGGTGTTAGGCCCCATCACTACAAAAAAATACACTTCCGTGATGATACATGTTTGTCACAGTAGGTCACGTTTTTTGTCATGCATATACATCAATGACAAATTTATGACAGAATCCAGATAGTCATACCTGTGCTGTCGTAGAAGTGTTCCATGACATTACCAAAATTATAATCACGGAAGTGTCCACTTCTATGACGATAAATCGCGAGTCATGGAAGTGCTTTCGTCAAGGGTGACCGACACGTGGCATCCACCGTAACGGGTCACCGTTAAGCTATCAGGCCCGGTTTTGAATACGATAACCCACTAACAGCCCGAACCAAGGAGGATTTTCCACGTGTAAAATTCTCATTGGCCGGAGGAAACACGTGTTGGCTCATCGTTGGGACAGATGTCATCCATTCATTGGACAGGAGGCGCCTATGATACGTCGACACGTGGCACGTCCCAACAAAGGACCATTCCGATGAAAAGGCCGGCCCGTTTGACTTGGTCAAAAGGTAACGGGCCGACCCACGAAAAGCCTGTTAACGGCCTGTTCGTATATAGCCCATTTATGGCCCGCTAACTCATGACCCATTACGGCCTATCGGAATTAAGCCCAGTAGCTTCATCTAGGCCATCCAATATGATTCCAGACCATTGTAACTTCCGGCCCATGTATGGCCCATGATGTCTTTCGGCCCATACGAGGCCATTTGTAACTCTTGGCCCATTAACGGCCCGTGGTGAATTTGGCCCGTGATGAATAGTGTACCCCTTTATACCTATTAACGGCCCATTATTCCATTGGGCCATTTCTAGCCCGTGTTATCTTTTGGCCTTCTTAGGGCCCATTTATTCTTGGGCTCATTTCCAGCATTCGGTTACTTACGGCCCGTCATTGGCCTTTTCTGCTTGTGGGCCAAATTCAGCCCGCGGTTACAATCGGCCCGTTTGCGGCCAGTTAATCCGTTGGGCCGTTTTCACAATGGCATCAAACACGGCCGATTAACGACAACCTGTTATTGTCGGCCCATGAATGTACGATTCCAAATCTAGCCCATTTACGACCCATAATGTGGTCTGTTATTGGCCCATGTTTGGCCTATCGATCATACGACACGTAGAAGGCCCATTGATACTACGGCCCGTAGACGGTCCATTAATGCTATGGCCCGTTGAAGGCCCATTGATGCTAAGGCCCGTATAAGGCCCATTCTTTTTACGGCCCTAAGAAGGCCCATTGTTTCTACGGCCCGTAGGAGGCCCATGGTAACTACAGTAAATATGTAGCCCATGGTTATTGTGGCCTAGTTTTAAAAAATAGGTTATTGCGGCCACTAGCAAACCACGAAAAAAGAACTGCATTGACTACAAGCAAACAAATAAACAAGACAACAAGGAAATAAATAAGCAAGCAACTTATGCTAGGCTATCATGGCTATTACAAATATTACATCCACTAGGCATCAAAGTTTGCCACCAGTGCAAATATAGGGAAGAAAGTAGCATATCGTATACACTGGTGTCGGTGTACAAAAGTAGGGGCTCTCCTTTTGCACCCCTTTACTTGTGCACGGGCAGTCAGAGCCGCGCCCACGGCCACACTAAGCAGGGCAGAGGAGGGATGTCGGAGCACAAGACGACCAGAGCAACGCCAAAACCAGAGACGCAAAGAGATCAAGAGGGCGAGGTGGACTCCCCCGGCAAGACTCTTGCCGTGGTGGCTTCCGCAGCCTCGGCAAGATCCTTGCCGAGGCAACGTGCCTGACGCCAGCAGAGCGCGCCGCCCTTGAGCCCAAGGGGTTCCCATGCCATATTGGCACCGAGGCTCGGGAGGCACCTCCGTGGTGGCATGCAGATCTTTGTAGAGATTATAAATACACAAGATCAGATAGAAACTAGAAGACTACGATCCTTGGCGAGATCCTTGCCAAGGAAATCCACGAGACCCCCGGCAAGGTCCTTGTCGGGGACGACCGCGGTGCCGCAGCGAGACCCTTGTCGGGCCCTTGGCAATACCCTTGCCGAGGACGCCTACGGGGCCGCAGCCAGGCCCATGTCTGACAAGACTCCACCGCTGCTCCCGTACAGCTGCTAGCTCGACCAGCTGGGCAGGCATCTGTGTGGCAGCGCGAGGCCTCTACATCAACTCAGCAAGCACCTACGTGGTGGCATCCAGATCTTCGTGAAGGTTCCACCACCGTGCCAGCCCAGAAGCCAGCCAACGTGGCGTTACAATGCCTCGTTAGCTTGGACGCGTGTCGGAGCCAGGCGAGGCGACGACAGCTGGGACGAGCTTCTTTGCCTTCCCCAATAAAGCAAGAGGGGCACGTCGGCAGTGCATTAAATGCGTTTGTCCGACGATGCCAGGGGATAGACTCAGCCCCTGTACACCTTTCCACCTCCTGTGTGCCACTGTGGCAACCCCTTTTATCTATAAAAGGAGGCCCGAGGCATACTGGAGGGGGATTCAGATCTTTTGGACTAGAGATCCACTGCAGCTAGTTCAAGAACACAAGAACAACTAATACACATCAAAGCAGGACTATGGTTTTACGCATCTTCGTGGCCTGAACCTGGGTAAACGATTTGTGTGCTGACCGCCAGACCCGCTCTTCGCACAACCCCGCACCTGCCAACTGTAGAAGGGATCACAGTGACCCCATAGGTGTCGTTTCCCACCGACATCTCTGGCGTGCCAAGTAGGGGGTGCAAAATTGTGAGAATCCGACCTGGATGAAGCAACAGCTTCATTGTGGTCGTCACTTCAAGAAAGAAGACGACCGAACCAATGGCGTCCTCGGTGGACACGGCGAACGCTCACCCAGCGGCAGAAAAGCTAAGTCATGCGAAACTTTGAGTAATTCCTTTTTATATATATGGTTATCATCCTCGACGAAATTTCCCTGTGATTGGAAAACCTGCATGCGATGGGGCCCTACCACTATTGGCAACGCCCTCGTTCTGTTTCGAGTCCGCTCAATAGTTCGAGCGGCCGCGTCAAGAACGGCCGGGTGACCTTCTGCGATTGGCAACGCTCTTGTTCTGTCTCGAGTGTGCTCGACAGCTCGAGCGGCCGCGTCAAGAGCAGTGAGGTGGTTTACCCAGCAGCAAGCATGCCCGACAGGCCATTGAGGATCCGTCCTCAAGACGCCGCCTGGGCTTCCGCGCCGGCAAACCTACCCGATTAATGTAGGGTGGACATACAAAGGGAGATCAAACAGGAAAATAACATGCATCGTTTCAAAAGTACTGCTGAGTTATATTACATCATTTGTTGCTACGGTTCTAACTAAAGATAAAAGGGCCAATTCCAGTTTTGCCCCTAAGTCGAACCCACTACTCAGTTTTGCCCCTAATTTTTAGGTATGCTCAGTTTTGCCCCTCCGCCGTTAGTCTCACTTATAGAAACGCCCTTTTGCACCGTTACCGTCCGGTCAATGTACTTTGACCATCCAGAAAAAAATAGAAAAAATATATGAAATTTTGTGGGATCGAAGATAGTCATGTCCGCAAGGCACGTGCAAATTTTTGTGTTGGTTGGACACTCCGGGAGCTCGTGGCAAAGGAAAACAAAAATAATTTATGCCTATGAACAGTAAATTCAAAAAAATAGCAAAAAAATTCAGAAAAAATTGAATTTATTTGGCGTCAAAGAGGCTTGAGTGCTTGCAAGTTTTGGTGATCAAATGACGTACGAGGCGCTCTAGAGAAAAAAACAAAATAGTGCATTTTTTCAAAAGATTTTTTGACCTAAAATTTTTTTTTCTCCACGAGCTCCTACGATGTCCAAACACAACAAAAATGCGCACACATCTTGTGCACCTGAGTATCTTCAGTCCCATGAAATTTCATATTTTTTGAATTTTTTCTATTTTTTTGAATTTATGGTTCACATGCATATAAAAATTATGTTTTCCTTTGCCACGAGCTCCCAGGGTGTCCGAATGGCATGCAAATTTGTACACACCTTGCAGACATGAGTATCTTCGATCCCACAAAGTTTAATTTTTTTTATTTTTTGCTATTTTTTCAAGACGGTCAAAGACCTTTGACCGGACGGTAACGACAGAGAAGGGCATTTCTATAAGTGAAACTAACGGCGGAGGGGCAAAACCGAGCATACCTAAAAATTAGGGGCAAAACTGAGTAGTGGGTTAGAGTTAAGGGCATAGATGTAAATGTCCCAAGATAAAAATTGTCTTGGTCATGAACCTGCACCAGCGATAAGAAACGGGGTGCCTAGTCCCAGCGCTGGCCTTGTATCCTTCGAACTCCATCGATGCGGCCGATGATGGGCTCGATGCGCTCCTCGAGCGGCGTGGGGTCCACGTCGTCTGGCAAGCTATCCAGCAAAGCTTCGAAGTCCAGGTCAGGGTTCCAATACGCCATCTTGGTGAGGACCTTGGTCATGGCACCCCGACAAAGCCTCCGGGCCTCTTCGGCTAGAGAGGCCGCCCTGTTGGAGTGGAACCGGTCTAGGGCCCTGAGAACACCCTCGAAGAACAGATTCAGCATGGCATTAGGACTCACGTTTGGCTCCGGGACGTACCTCATGTTTGGCATCCCATGGTAGCCAGCTACGTGGTGATCCTGCCGGTGACATCGGCGAGGCGGCTGATCCAGAGCTTCTTGCCCTCCACGAACTCTGCGTGGCTGGTGGCGTCGTTCTTCCGCAGCTGCCTCTCCTCCTCCAGATTCTTGGTCAGGGTCCCCTCCCAGGCCCTGACCTCCGAGAGCGTCCCTTCAAGGCTCTCCAGCTTTAGCTTCAGGTCCTTGATGGACTCGTTGGCCGTGGAGAGTAGCTCAGCCTTCTCGAGGACTGCGGCCTGCTCGTCGGCCAAAGCGCCCTTGGCCGCGTCCTTCTCCCCCAGCTCCTGGACCTGCCTCTTTAGCCCGTCACGCTCCGCCTCCAGATTGTTCACCTTGTCGGCATGGACCTGGGCCTGAGCATTGAGGGCCTCCTCATGCCTCTGCTCCAGTTCTCGGGTCCGTTGCATGACGAGCTCCTGGACCTCCTCGTCCTTGCCGCGGAGTGTCGCGGCGAGCTTCTCCTCGAGAGCGGCAAGGTCCTCCTCCTTGGAGTTCAGCTCAGCCTGGTGCTGGAGCCGAGCGGCCTCCTCCTTGGCGGCCTGGCGACTCGCCGTCTCCTGAGCCTTCTCGATGTCGGCCTGCTTCATGACAAGCTCCAGCTTGTGCTTGGCTAGCTGGTCCTGGGCGGCCTTGAATTCCTCACAGGCCTGGCGGAACCAAGCCTGCGCCTTGGCAACGCACCCTTCGAGGTCCGCCTCTGCCTTATCCACCGCTGCCATCCTGGACTTGGCCTTGTCCAGGTAGGCACGGTGAAGCGCCTGAAGCTTGTGGAAGCTGGCGCTCATGCTCTAGAGGAGCCGCTCTTCCTGGGAATCGCCGCCGTGGATGCTCGGTCCGTCGACGACCTCAAGCCCGGCGGCGCCAAGCACCTCGTCGTCCAACACCCCCCCTCAGCGGGCGCTCTGGTGCTTGCCGTCCATGGGAGGTGGACAAACAAGTCGTTGCCCACCTTCAGGTATTTTCCCGAGCCAGAAGCGGCGGAGGAGGAAGGCTGGTCGCTGACCACCTCCTCCTCCTCGGCAGTGGCCTTGCTGGCCTTCCCGGCGGGCCCCTTGCCGGCCTCCTCGGCAGCGGCATCGCCGGCCTCCTCGGTAGGCCCCTCGACAGTGTCCTTGGTGGCCTCCTCAGCGGCGATCTTGTCGGCCTCGGCCGCGGCCTCTCTGGCGACATCTCCGATGACGGTGTCGTCCTCCCGTTACGCCGAGGAAGGATCTGGGTACCGAGAAGGAGAATGAGGCGAAGCCAAGATCGAAATTTGAAAGAAGAAAAACAAGCGGGAATGGGAGGCAAACAACTCACCTACGCCAAGATGGGACGAAGTGGCCCCCTCCCCACCGGCATTTGGTATCGGGACGGAGCTGCCAGCGCCTGAGTTCACCTCCTCCTCCTCCTCCATGCGCATGGGCTCGGTACTTGGCTCCCTTGCCAGGGAGCCCCCTCGGGGTGGCGTGGTCGATGGGGGCGGCGCCTTGGGGGTGGCCCTCAGCGGCTCCTCCTGCTGCCGTTCTCCTCCTGCAACCACGACAAGATCAGCACCAGGAAATCGTGCCCCAGCACGCATCAAAGGGGAGCGAGTGATGAACTCACACTGGGGGCTGTGCCGGGGGCTGCTCTCCACCACCACCAGTGGCGTACTCGAGGTGCCCGCTGGGGGCTGGCCGCCCGCCGAAGCCTTGGCCCTCTTCGCCACCCTCTGGGCCAGCGTCTCCCTATCCCTGCGAAGATGAAGACAAGTCAAGAAAAGTGGCACGGTCCGAGAGGACGGAGATGACAAAAGACGAGACACTTTCTCATCCTCCGCCTCTTCTTCCGTGGCCTTGCTCTTCCTCCTCGGGCTAAGAGACCCGAGGTCAAAGAAGACCTCCGTGTCGTCACCTGCGGGAGGAGGGGAAGCAGGTGGAGTTGGGGGATGCTTGGACGAAGAAGGGGCAGCTACTTTCTACTTCGCCACCGCCACCTTCACTGCCTTCCCCGCCGCCGCGACCCTCGTCTGGCGTATGGGCGCCTCCGGTGGCTATTGCGGTTGTGCGGTCCTGCCGGACCGGACCGGCTCACCAGAGGCGGCCCGCTGCAGGACACGACCTCTCCCCGTGGGCGGGGGCTTGACAGCCTCGGCCTCCTCCTCAGATGACTCGTCGGCGTCATCTTCGATGAGAGGGGCCCCGGTGCCAGCACTGTTGGCCTCCCCAGTGGATTCCGCCCATTGGGCGAGCTCCTTCTCCTCCACGGCTGTCGTGGCCTCGTCCTCCATGCCGCCAGCGCTGCCGACCTCCTTGGCGAGCTCTGCCTCCGCCACCCTGGTGGCGATGTAGTCCAGCTCTGCCTGGGTGGTGTCCTGGATGAGCCGCGGCTCCTCGCGGATGTACTTTTCCACCAAGGTGTCGAAGAACTACTGCACCTGATCCTCCTTCGGCTCGGCCCAATTCGGGTCAAGGTCGTGCGCATTGAAGTCCGGCATCATGGCGATGATGTCAGCTTGACGAGAGTTGTTGCTTAGCGGGACCACCCCCGCCGGCAACCCGAACAAAGGCCCCTTGGCAACCTTTCCAGCCTTCGCGGCCTTGCCGGCCCTTTCGGCCTTGCCGCAGCGGCTCACGTCGAGCTGGAAGAGCCGCTGGCAGAAGTGGGTGTGCGCCATCACCGTGAAGTTGTGGTCCAGGCCAGGATGGAGCCGCATGATGTCAGTCGCGTTGCTTAAAAGCCAAGCCGGCCTTCCCTTTTTGTGTAGAGGAGCGATGCGGTCCGCCCCAATCATCTCCAGGGTGAGCCCAACAGCTGCGAGGCGGTGGATCCTGGTGGTGGTGACCGTGAGCCTCCCGTCCTGGGCGTCAACGTCGCCCCAGTCATCTTTGCGGACCGGCGGCGTCTGGCAAACTTGGCAAAACTCCTGAGGGTCCTCCTCCTCAGTCCAGCACCACTGGCTCCTCCATTCCTCCCACCTCTCCTTTTGGGCGCCCTCTGAATACGTCCCCTTCTCCAGGGGCCTCGGGATCCAAGTGACACAACCAGAGATGGCGCCTCCCTTCTGGATCTGAGGATAAAAGTAGTGGCGGAAGAGCGACATGCTGGGAAGCACTCCGGCAAAGCCCTCACAGAGATGGGCAAAAAGAGCCATGCGCGCTACGGCGTTTGGGGTGAAATCCAGAAGATGGAAGCCGTAGGTGTGCATGATGTCGTTGAAAAATCAGAGAAAGGGGGGCTGAGCCCACAGGAAAAGTAGTCGACGAAGAATGGGTACCAATTCGGGGCGGCCTTGGCGCAACTGGCGGGGATGGCGCGCGTGGCCGGATGCCCCGTCGTCTCTCCCCCGTCTCGCACCCCCACAGGGGCCTAAAGTTGTCCCGGAGGTGGACCGTGTCGACCGTCAAGGGGAAGTAGGCGAGCTGCATCCACCGCGCCGCCGACTCGCTCTCTGGCGGCTCCGCCCCCCGACGTCCCTGGCCACTCCTTTGCTCTTGCTGGTCTTGGGTGCCATGGCGGTTGCGAGAGGTGGAGGAGAAAGGGCAGCGAAACGCGGCGGCGGCGAGCGATAGCAAAGGCTTGAGGAAGAAGGAGGGGACAACGGTTCTGAGATTGGAGAAGACACAAAGGGTAAATGAGCAGCGCGCCAGCGGTTGTTCCTTTTTATGGGGAAGGCACGGGCCGCCTCTTTACCATGTTGTTACACATGTGTGCGGAAACCACCCCACGCACGAGCCCCACGTCACGCATGACCCTGCATGTCGCGCGTTCAACGCGGGTCGTGGGGAAGCGCAGCGGACGGGGAAATTACTGCGGTAAAAATCCGCCCCACCTGCCCGCGCACCGTTCTGGGCCTAGCCCAACAACGCGTCGCGCTTATGTGTGGCCCAGGCCCGGGGGCTCCTGTCGATGTACAAAAGTAGGGGCTCTCCTTTTGCACCCCTTTACTTATGCACGGGCAGTCAGACCCGCGCCCACGACCACACTAAGCAGGGCAGAGGAGGGATGTCGGAGCACAAGACGACAGAGCAACGCCAAGACGAGAGACGCAAAGAGAGAAAGAGGGCGAGGTGGAGTCCCCCGACAAGACTCTTGCCGGGGTGGCTTCCGCAACATCAGCAAGATCCTTGCCGAGGCAACTTTCCTAACTCTAGCAGAGCGCGCCACCCTTGAGCCCAAGGGGTTCTCACGCCATATTGGAACCAAGGCTCGGGAGGCACCTCCGTGGTGGCATGATGATCTTTGTAGAGATCATAGATACACAAGATCAGATGGAAACCAGACGACGACGATCCTTGGTGAGATCCCTGCCAAGGAAATCCACAAGACCCCCGGCAAGATCCTTGCCGGGGACGACCGTGGTGCCGAGCGAGACCCTTGCCGGGCCCTCAGCAAGACCCTTGCCGAGGACGCATGCGGGGCCACAGCCAGGCCCGCGTCCGACAAGACTCCACCATCACTCCCGTACAACTGCCAACTCGACCAGCTGGGCAGGCATCTGCGTGGCAGCGCGCGGCCTCTACACCAACTCAGCAAGCACCTGCGTGGTGGCATGCAGATCTTCGTGAAGGCTCCACCACCGCGCCAGCCCAGCAGCCAGCCAACGTGGCGTTACAATGCCTCATCAGCTTGGACGCGCGTCGGAGCCAGGCGAGGCAACGACAACTGGGACGAGCTTCTTTGCCTTCCCCAATAAAGCAAGAGGGGCACGTCGGCAGCGCATTAAATGCGTTTGTCCGACGTTGCCAGGGGATAGACTCAGCCCCTGTACACCTTTCCACCTCCTGTGAGACACTGTGGCAACCCGTTTTTATCTATAAAAGGAGCCCGAGGCGTACTGGAGGGGGATTTAGATCTTTTGGACTAGAGAGCCACTACAGCTAGTTCAAGAACACAATAACAACTAATACACATCAAAGTAGGACTAGGGTTTTACGCGTCTCCGCGGCCGAACCTGGGTAAACGATTTGTGTGCTAACCGCCAGACCCGCTCTTCGCACAACCCCATGCCCGCCAACCGTATAAGGGATCCCAGTGACCCCATAGGTGTCGTTTCCCACCGATAACTGGTTGTCAAACTTGGCGACCAGTGCAAATAAACGCCGCAGCAAAACAAGTCCAGAACTGAAACCATTTCAGAAGAGCTCAAGAAACAATATCCTGGGTACCCATAATGCTGGCAAGATGCTTAGCAAGCTTATTAACTTTCTCTTGTTTGGCGCTTAAATCATCCAGCACTTGTTGTTGCACCAGAAAGTATGCATCTGAATTCTTCAGGGACTTCCTCAGTCCTTCGGCTTCTCACTGCAACACAACTGACTGATGCCTTTCAGCTTGTAGCTGAGACTGAAGAAGCTGAAGTGATTCAGGTAGCAAGGTCGAAGAGCTTGTGCCAGCGGTACTGGCGAGTAACTTGAACACTACATCAACGTAGGACTGTGGGGTTTTCTCACTATCTACAAGATCGTTTTTATCACCTTTCTTGGAGACCAACAGGGTTGTCTCACTATCTTGAACCTTATCTACATTACTTTCTCTACCATTTCATAGTGGGGTGCTCTTCTCCAATATTCTGTTTGCATACTACAAGAGAAACAAGCAGACACATCACAGGTTTGCATATAGTATACCAAACTCATTTTGGTAAACCGGTTCAGTAGTAAGGTGGACAGGATAACAGCATGAAACAAACATATATCTATGTACTATGGTCACTGTATTGTCCATATCATTCTAGTTTATGTGGCCAAATCAAGATAGAGACACAGTTCAACTCATATATTTTTAAGACACATCAACATAGACAGAATATAAGTGTGAGAAACTACAAAGCATTGGCAACACTTGTAATGTGCATCACATGAGAGCATAACTATTTATACAACTGAAATTGAAATCAACATAGAGCAAGAAGTTAGAATAGCAATCCAGTTAAAGAAATAGGTTTAAAACATACCTATTGCGCCATTGGAGTTTATTCGAAAGTAGTTGGTATGAGTAAATACAGTGATGCAACAACAAAGGAGTATGGACCACAACTATGGAATCTGACCTGAGAACAGTTGCTCTTCTGCTTTAAACGTGGAGTTTGGGTTCACTGTGGTGGTCTTCGTGCTTTGGGAACTTCAGTTGCTTTACAAACTACTCGTGTGGGGGTACTCTGTGGTGGACATGGTGCTTTGTCAACTAGAAGTGGGTTACTATCCGCTGGGGTTGGTGTTAGATGGGTTGTAGCTGGTTCTCTGCCCAACGGTGTAAGTGTGCAATCTGGAAGAGTGTCGATTATGTGTGGTGGGGCATGTTTGTGGGCCAGTACAACCATGGTTCTATCTGCATCGACGGGTAGCACTATCTTTTGTGAAGAATGGGTTTTTGCTCCCTTAGATACTGCCATCACCCCCTCCAATTCAAATGGTTGATAAACAAGAAAAGAAATTGAACGTACAGATATTGTATGATAGACAGATGTGGTAATTCACATATATGTTGTCCAACCAAACAGGACAGCATGACACAATTTCACATATATGATGCCTAACTAAACAGGATAGCATGACACAGTTTCAGATATATGATGGATAACTTAACATGATATAATGGCATAATTCAACATATGATGAGTATCTAAATAGGATGACATGACAAAACTATATGATGTCTTTCTAAAATAGGTTGGGATGAAATAATTCACACAAATGTTGTCTAAGTATACATGATGGCATGATATAATTGACATAATTCATTCATATACTAAGTAGCTGGCACTCGCATGTATGATCTCTAAACTAAGCAGATGGAATTCAATATTGTGCATATGATGTCTAAACTAAGCAATGCAAGACACCATATGCATGCCATGAGAAATATAAACATTGCAACTTAGAGCATACACCTCAGGTGGGATATAGGACAGGTCATCTGTCTCTGAATCCTCCTCTGAGGAGCTCCCTGTAACCATCGAGATATATGCTTCAATAGGTACCATTGCCTGCTCTGAAGACCTTGTTTTCACTCCTGATTTTTCCATAACCGGCTCAAATGGCTGATACACATGAAGAGTAGTTCAATATACACAGATTGTTGACAAATGGAATACGTAATGAAAAAAAGGATGGCATGAGATAATTCACATATATGATGCCTGGCTACATGGCGGTGCATAACTCACATATATGATAATTGGCTGAAAAACATGGCATTGCATAATTCACATATCTGATATAGAAAGAAAACATGAGGAATTCACACAAAGCATGTCTAATCTAAGCAGATGGCATGGCAATGCAAGACACCATATGCATGATATGAGCAATATAACCTCGCCAAGTTAGAGCATGCACCTCGGGGGGGGGGGGTACGACTCGTCATCTGTCTCTGAATCCTCCTCTGAGGAGCTATCTATAACCAGCAAGAAATCTGCATCGACAGGTAGCACTAACTGCTCAGAAGACCTTGTTTTCACTCCAGATTTTCCCATGACCGACTCAAATGGCTGATGCACAGGAAGAGTAGATGAAAATGTATAAACATTGTTGACAAATGGAATACATTATGAAAAAAATATGGCATGATACAATTCACATATACGATGACTGGCTAAACGGGATGGCATTGCATGATTCACGTATATGATGCCTGGCTAAAGAAGATGGCATTGCATAATTCCCATATACTCCCTCCGTTCCTAAATATTTATCTTTTTAGAGATTTCAAATGGACTACTACATACAGATGTATATAGATATATTTTAGAGTGTAGATTCACCCATTTTGCTCCATATGTAGTCGCTTGTTGAAATCTCTAAAAAGATAAACATTTAGGAATGGTGGGAGTATGATATAGAAACCAAACAGGTGGCATTCACACAAAGCAAATCTAAACTAAGCTGATGACATATAAGATGAATAATGTAAGCAATGTGAGGAGCCATATGCATGATATGACCAACATCAGCATGCCAGGTTAGAGAAAACACCTCAGGTGGTAAATAGGAGTGGTCGACTCCCTCTCAATCCCCATCTGAACAGTTATCTTCCTCTGGAATACAATCTGGAATGGCGGGAGGGGGGGCACTTCGGCCACCATGGAGCGGCGTCTGCATGACATTGTATTCCCACGCAACGGTCTTCTCTTTTTCTCTACATGTTCAGTACGATTGTGTACAATAACTGACATGCATAATAACAAATTAGTTGGATTTTGTAAGGCCTAAGGGGTGCATGCAGAAATCAAGACTGATGGTAGCAAACGAGTTGATAGATCCAAAACTAATGATAGTAGGTAGATTATAGCTTCAGTTTAAAAAGATAGACAATGGATCATCTACTGTTTGTTTCCCACCCAACATGAACCACATAGAAGACCCCAGATGAACCAGATAGTAGACAGATACTATTCGTTGTGCCTCGATATGAGACCCACAGGAATTCTAAAACTCAAGTTTGAACGATAAAGTAGCAGGTAATAATAACTGATGTATAACATAAGCAAACACGAAAGACTGCGACCTCTCTTCTGGAATTGTGTAGCCCTTAGGTTCATATGCTCAGTCGATGATGGTAATGCAGTTGGCGTGGCTGCCGGCAATGGGGAAGATGATCTGAGGTGGCGAAACTAAGTTTGTAGTGGGAATCTCTGTTGAAGTGAACGCTTCTGTCGATGGTGCACCTCAGGTGGGGTGGATGATGGAACGGCAAGAGCAGGACATAACACACAGAGTTTTCTTTGACGCCTATCTGAAAATGAAGTAAATCTATAAGGGCTCCTTAGAATTGGAGGATTCTATAAACACAGGGACAGGAAAAACACAAGAATAGGATAGGAACGCACGTGCAAAACAGAGCATTTGGAAACATAGTATTTCTGCGAACCTCGGTGTTTGGTTCACATGAATTGGAAGAACACAGGAATGGAGAAACATGGTCAAATTAAAGTCAAACCACATGAAAATGAAAAAAATAAGAATCTTATTATGATAGTAATGCAATTAGTCATGTTCTTCATGCATAATATTAATTTGAAAAGGACGTCCAACTGGATATTATAATTCCTACCATTTTTCTTTGAAAGAGACACCAAAGGAAAAAAATCCTGCAGTTTTGCTTTGCTCCACTCCTAACCAAATGCACGAATAGTAGTACCATAGTAGTTCCATAGCAAAGGATCCCTGAGGGATCGACATGAATGCAGAGTAACAAAGTGATGCAACGAGTGTACAACCTCTTTGGCATAGCCTTGTCGACCTCAGCATCATTGGGTTGGACGTGGAGGATGGTGATGCTGGTGTGACTGTCGAAGGTGGGGAAGAAGATCTGAGGCCTCTGGAAACGGCGCCGAGGGTACTGCTCCGCTGTGATGGACGGTTCCGTCGTTGGAGCAGCTCCGATGAGGTGTACAGTGGCGAGGCTGAAGCAGGACAAGACAGACAATGTTAATCTGAAGTGGGACTCTAATATCATCTGCAATAGATGATGTAAAATGCATCACCAAAAAGTGCTAGATGTAAAACGCATCAGCCGTGCCATGGCCACTCCAACAGATGTTGTAAATACTGTTTACTCTAAACTTAAATGAAGAAACTGAACTTTACGGTCGAAACTAAATTTTACTATCGAAACTGATTGAACTAGTAGAAGAGCATTGCAATAGATGTTTGGGGCGTTCGAGCACTAGTAATAGAGAAGCTGTGATCTAAATCAGCAGACGCTCGAGCAGGGAACGCACTAGCAGAGAGCAAGTCGTGCAGCAGAACTGCGAGCGAGTGCTAAAGCAGCAACTCCTGTAGCTGCCGGAGGTCGTGCAGAAGCAGCAGCAGCGCGAGCGAGAGCAAGAGCAGAGCAGCAGCATGAAGAGAGAAAGAGCTGAGCAGCAGCGCGACCGACAATAATATCAGAGCAGAGCAACGGCACGAACGAAAGCAAGAGCAGTGCAGTAGCAACCGACAGCAAGAACAGAGCCGCAGTGCGAGCGAGAGCCGAAGCAGCAGCAGCAGCGCGAGCGAGAGCCGGAGCAGCTGCAGCTAGTGCCGGTGTGGAAGTCGCCGCCGAGGAAGCAACGACATGGGGGAGAGACGCCGTGGATGAAGTGGTCGGCGACGGCACCGTCGATGGAGACCTGCCATGGCTACTCGGTATCGAGCACCGGCAGCCCTGTGAGATTGAATAAAAGATAAAATGCAGCGGTGAGTGCAGAACCTCCTTGGTGGCGCCGAGTTGACCTCGGCTTCATCGAAGGAATTGGTGAGGGTGCTGCGTTTTTGGTGGGGCAGGTGAAGACAGCGCTGTGGGGATGGAGGTGGCGCGATAGACGAGGCGAACATCGGGGCAGCTCCTTGGAGGTGGAGGACGGGGCGACTGATTCAGCAGGACAACGAGATCGACGACGGATCCTCATCCGGTGTGGTGGATGAGGGACGTCGAGCTGTTGCGGTGGACGATGTCATTGGGGAAGTGCCTCCGGCTGGGCGGCGGTCGGGAGGCCGACCGAGGAGCGTGGGGTTTCATGGGTTTTGGCGGCCTCGGTGTATTAATGGGGGGGACGAAGGGGAAGGTAGGGGGAGCCATGGCTTAGGGACGCGCTTGTCCGAAATGTAGGGTAAGATACCAGCGTACCCCCACCGGTTTTGACACCGCGACGTCGAACCGGCATTTCTGGCTGAGGGGTAGAAGGGGGATTTCACGTGTCTGGGCTGCGGGACCGATTTCAGATGAGGACGGAGTTTTTGCGCGCGTCAAAATTTCGGGATAACAAGGCACGACACGGGTTGAAGAGGCGGGAGTTTCAAAGCAGATGAGACAAAAGATACTCGAGCTTGAAAATTTCGGGATAACAAGGCGTGGATTCCTTGTTCGGCAGAACAAACTTAACGTGTACAAAAAAAATTCATACAAGACACAAGAGAGTCATGTCCCCTTTTACTATATTTCTATAAATGTCATTCAAAAAACTACAAGAAAAATGTAAAAAAATCGGGAGAACAAGATTACCCTGTACAGTACCAAATCGATTCGCACTTCCCTCATCAACAACAAAAAACAAATCAATTCCCACCAAAAGAAAGAGTCATGTACCTTTTTATATGATTACAAATTCTAGGATCTCAAATTTCAATTTTTGAATCCACGTTATGTTGAGTTCGAATATATCGTTAGGTGACCTTGCGGTTTATAATGGATGTAGTCCTACATTTTGATCTTCCATCATATATGAACAGTTTACTCCACCCTATGAACATATATATTGTCGTCTACCATATGGACTAAATTTGAATCAATTTTCCTTATTTGAATACGATTCTTGTCAAGTTATACAATCATTTAAATATTATCTTGATAACAAAAAACATGCATATAGCAGTAATCATATTTCACTATGAACTACATGTACCATATGATCTCCAATTCAAATATTTGTATCCATTTTATGTTGAATTCAAATTAGAGTACATTGGTCTAGGTGGCAAGATGTTCGGGATAATCTAAACCCTGTTTTCATATGTCTATAATTCCTGGCTGAGTTGGGACAAATTTTGTTATAAGCTTCTTGCAAAACCGGAGATTCTCTCAACAAGCCTCGTGGTTCCGAGAGGGAACGTGTCACCTTTGTGTGCGAAACGATATACACTGCCTCCCCCCAGATTTTCTTTACAGAGGCAACATAGAACTATATGAGTGCCCTATTAAATTTTGGAATTATTCTGGGTTCGTTTGGCATTTTTATACATTAATTGAGTTTCTGGACATTTAATGTGCATAATCCAAATTTGAACTACAATCACATGCTCCGGTGCACGAAAGTTGGTTGAAAATCACATGTGTGTCTTTGGGTGAGAATTTCTAGGTCCCATGCAAGAAATGAGAATGAAATTCAAACATCTGGGCGTCGTGGCTCGGCCGAGAACATCGAGAAACTTGGTTTTTAAATTCATGTAAATCCAAAACTTGCCTGGAAATCATGAAACTTGGCATGCTGTCATGTCATGGCACTAACATGCTGTGGTAAAAAATTGGGCATATTTGGAACAAGTTTTGGTATAAGCTTCTTGCAAACTGGAGCTTCTCTCAAGAAGGCTCGTGGTTCTAAGAGGGAACATGCCACCTTTGAGTGTGAAACAATATACGCTTCCCACCTTGAGTTTCTTTACAGAGGCAACATAAAACTACATGAGTGCCCTGCTAAATTTTGGAATTATTTCGGGTTCGTTTGGCCTTTTTATACATTAATTGATTTTCTGGTCATTTAATGTGCATAATTCAAATTTGAACTACAAGCACATGCTCCCGTGCACCAAAGTTGGTTGAAAAATCACATGTGTGTCCTCAGGTGAATTTCTAGGTCCCATGCAAGAAATGGGAATGAAATTCAAACACCTGGGCATCGTGGCTCGGCCGAGAATATTGAGAAACTTGGTTTTAAAATTCTTGGTAAATCCAAAACACGCCTGAAAATCATGAAACTTGTCATGGTGTCATGTTATGGTACTACCATGCCGTTGTAAAAAAAGGCCGAATAGGAACAAAATTTGGTATAAGCTTCTTGCAATCCGGAGCTTCTCTCAAGAAGGCTCGTGGTTCTGAGAGGGAACGTGTCACCTTTGAGTGCGAAACAATATACGCCGCCCCCTTGAGTTTTTTACAGAGGAAACATAGAACTACATGAGTGCCCTGTTAAATTTTGGAATTATACCGGGTTCGTTTGGCCTTTTTTATACATTAATTGATTTTCTAGTCATTTAATGTGCATAATTGAAATTTGAACTACAAGCACATGCTCCCGTGCACCAAAGTTGGTTGAAAAATCACATGTGTGTCCTCGGGTGAGGTCCCATGCAAGAAATGGGGATGGAATTCAAACATCCGGGCATCGTGGCTCGACCGAGAACATCGAGAAACTTGGTTTTAAAATTCTTGAAAATCCAAAACACGCCTGAAAATCATGAAACTTGGCATAGTGTCATGTCATGGTACTACCATGTTGTGGTAAAAAAATTGGCTGAATAGGAACAAGTTTTGGTATAAGCTTCTTGCAAACCGAAGCTTCTCTCAAGAAGGTTCGTGGTCCTGAGAGGGAACGTGTCACCTTTGTGTGCATAATTCAAATTTGAAATACAAGCACATGCTCCAGTGCACCAAAGCTGGTTGAAAAATCACATGTGTGTCCTCGGGTAAATTTCTAGGTCCCATGCAAGAAATGGGAATAAAATTCAAACATTTGGGCATCGTGGCTTGGCTGGAAATATTGAGAAACTTGGTTTTTTAATTCCTGTAAATCCAAAGCATGCATGAAAATCATGAAACTTGGCTTGGTGTCATGACATGGCACCAACATGTTGTGGTAACATTGCTGTACGATTTGCGAAGGCGCACACATTAATAATCAACAAAGTCATTTTGGAACAAGTGCTATCATGTTATAATCAGAAACACAGATATTATTGAAACCGTGGGCGTTCTATTTACCGTCTACATGCCGCCACGCGTCCCCTTTTTTATTAGCTAGGAGGCGCCATGCAGGGTAGCTATTTGAGTACGTGAGGCATGCGATCAGACCCCTGCGTGTGCTTATCGGGAGGAGAGCCCTTTGACCTCCATCTACCGTCCACCTCTCTCCCAAGGTCTCCATTAATGGCGCCCGAGACTCTATTTAATGGCGTGGCTATGTCTCACTCAACAGAGATTTAAGAGAGAAAAAAGAAAATCTGAAAAGAAAATTTTGCACGGATCTTGATGTAAGATCGGACGGACCTATATAGCATCTACTGCGACTTATAGCAAGACTGATGAATATATATATATAAGGACGACGAGAGTGGATAATAATTGTCTGATGTAATTAGGAAGATATTTAAAAAAGCCACATGCGGCTACGCCCAAAATACACAAGGGGTAAAAGAAGAAGGACGACACATACAACGATCTGGCTCGCTGATCTCTACTTTCTTTATGCGCTGCAAGTCGTGGATACCAGTTCTCGTGGCGAGCCGCGATGATCTCTTTCATTAGTTTCATGTCCTTAATACACTACCTGGCAGCATCCCTGAATTCCTCCACCAGCCTGTTGCGCTCGATGTGGAGCATGGCATTCTCATCCATAAGTTTCTTGACGATGACGCCCGTCCTCTGCAACAAGGCAGTGGTCTCCTCCGCCTGCTTCGCCCTTCCGGCGATCTTGGCCCTCAGCAGGTCGCTCTTGGCCCGAAGCTTCACATTGCCCTCCCCTAGTTGCCAGATGATGCCGGTAGCCTTGTCCTACAACCTCGCACAGCTGGAGATCTGATTCCTCTGGCTATGGACGATCGCATGCATGCGCTTGTAAGAGTCCTCGCCTGCCCACGAGAAATTTACCCAGGCCGCCACGGCGCGGCGGGACCTCCGTGCTGCTTTGGCAGCGCGACGGGACATCTATGCCGCTTCCGCAGCGTGGCTGGACCAGTCTTCTACATCGACGGCGCGGCGCCACCTCCGTGCTGCTTCGGTGGCACGGCGGGACCTTTGTGCTGCTACTACTACGCGGCTGGACATGTCGGCTGCTTTTGCGGCGAGGCGGGATATCTCTCGTGCTTCCTCTTCCATGCTCACCTCTCCCTGGAGGAAACCTGTCGACCCAGAACTCACGTTGGCCATGGCAGACGCAAGGGAACGATGCTGAATGACTTGATTGTTTTTTTGTGGATGAGGAGTTGAGGAGGAATGTGCCGTCATCTTGGCATAGTAGTATTTATAACCGAGTACTATTAATACGCTCCTAAGTGGGACACCGTTTAGGTTGTGATCGGTGTGAACAGGTGATGACCCACAAGTATAGGGGATCTATCGTAGTCCTTTCGATAAGTAAGAGTGTCGAACCCAATGAGGAGCAGAAGGAAACGATAAGCAGGTTTTAGTAAGGTATTCTCTGCAAGCACTGAAATTATCGGTAACAGATAGTTTTGTGAAATGGTAATTTGTAACGGATAACAAGTAATAAAAGTAAATAAGGTACAACAAGATGGCCCAATCCTTTTTGTAGCAAAGGACAAGCATGGACAAACTCTTATATAAAGGAAAGCGCTCCCGAGGACACATGGGAATTATCGTCAAGCTAGTTTTCATCACGCTCATATGATTCATGTTCGGTACTTTGATAATTTGATATGTGGGTGGACCGATGCTTGGGTGCTTCCCTTCCTTGGACAAGCATCCCACTTATGATTAACCCCTCTTGCAAGCATCCGCAACTACAAAAGAAGTATTAAGGTAAGCCTAACCATAGCATGAAACATATGGATCCAAATCAGCCCCTTACGAAGCAACGCATAAACTAGGGTTTAAGCTTCTGTCACTCTAGCAACCCATCATCTACTTATTACTTCCCAATGCCTTCCCCTCGGCCCAAATAATGGTGAAGTGTCATGTAGTCGACCTTCACTTGACACCACTAGAGGAGAGACAACATACATCTTATCAAAATATCGAACGAATACCCAATTCACATGACTACTTATAGCAAGACTTCTCCCATGTCCTTGGGAACAAATGTAACTACTCACAAATCAGATTCATGTTCATAATCAGAGGGGTATTAATATGCATAAAGGATTTGAACATATGATCTTCCACCGAATAAACCAACTAGCGTCAAGTACAAGGAGTAATCAACACTACTAGCAACCCACAGGTATCAATCTGAGGTTTTGAGACAAAGATGGGATACAAGATATAAACTAGGGTTTGAGATGAGATGTTGCTGGTGAAGATGTTGATGGAGATTTACCCCCTCCCGATGACAGGATCGATGGTGATGATTTCCCCCTCCCGGAGGGATGTTTCCCTGGTAGAACAGCTCCACCGGAGCCCTAGATTGGTTCCGCCAAGGTTCCGCCTCATGGCGGTGGAGTTTCGTCCCGAGAGCTTGCTTATGATTTTTTCCAAGGCGAAAGACTTCATATAGCCAAAGATGGGCACCGAAGGCCTGCCAGGGGGCCCACGAGGCAGGGGGCGCGCCCAGGGGGGTAGGGCGCGCCCCCACCCTCGTGGACAGTGGGTGGCACCCCTCCAGTGATTTCTTCGCCCGATATCTTTTATATATTCTGAAACTGACTTCCGTCGAGTTTCAGGACTTTTGAAGCTGTGTAGAATAGATCTCTAATATTTGCTCCTTTTCCAGCCCAGAATTCCAGCTGCCGGCATACTCCCTCTTCGTGTAAACCTTGTAAAATAAGAGAGAATAAGCATAAGTATTGTGACATAATGTGTAATAACAACCCATAATGCAATAAATATCAATATAAAAGCATGATGCAAAATGGACGTATCAACTCCCCCAAGCTTAGACCTCGCTTGTCCTCAAGCGGAAGTCGATCTCGAAAAATATGTCCACATGTTTAGAGATAGAGGTGTCGATAAAATAAAATACGGACATGAGGGCATCATGTTCATTCTTAGAACAACAACACACACACACACATATTGTCATATTATTTCTTATGCTAAAGTAACAATTCATTCACAATTTCAAGTATGAATCAGAAACTTTATTGAAAACTAACAAACTATAATCTCAGTCATTGAAGCAATTGCAATTTAGCATAACATCGAAAAGAGTCAATATAAGAGCTTTTCAGCAAGTCCACATACTCAACTATCATTTAGTCTTTCACAATTGCTAACACTCACGCAATACTTGTGGGTATGAAGTTTTAATCGGACACAGAGAAAGATAGGTGCTTATAGTTTTGCCTCCCAACCTTTTACCTCAAGGGTGATGTCAACAATAATAGTTCATGAAAACTCAAAACCAATTAGCTATATATATCAGGATCTTTCCAACATACTGTGCTTGCCAAAGGATAAAATGTAAAAAGGAAAGGTGAAGATCACCATGACTCTTGTATAAAGTATAAGACAAGAATAAAAGATAGGCCCTTCGCAGAGGGAAGCATAGGGTGTCATGTGTTTTTATGGTTGGATGCATGAAATCTTAATGCAAAAGAACGTCACTTTATATTGCCACTTGTGATATGGACCTTTATTATGCAGTCTGTCGCTTTTATTTCTTCCACATCACAAGATCATATAAAGCTTATTTTCTCCACACTAATAAATCATACATATTTAGAGAGCAATTTTTATTGCTTGCAACAATGACAACTTACTTGAAGGATCTTACTCAATCCATAGGTAGATATGGTGGACTCTCATGGCAAAACTGGTTTTAAGGATATTTGGAAGCACAAGTAGTATCTCTACTTGGTGCAAGGAATTTGTCTAGCATGAGGGGGAAAGGAAAGCTCAACATGTTGGATGATCCATGACAATATAATTTATTTCGGATGAAATAAAACATAACCCATTACGTTGTCTTCCTTGTCCAACGTCAACCTTTTAGCATGTCATGTTTTAATGAGTGTTCACAATCATAAAAGATGTCCAAGATAGTATATTTATATGTGAAAACCTCTCCTTCTTCATTACTTCCTATTAATTGCAACGGTGACCAAAACTATGTTTGTCAACTCTCAACAACTTTTATTCATCATACTCTTTATATGTGAAGTCATTACTCTCCATAAGATCCATATGATCTCTTTATTTCTTTTCATTCTTTCTCTTCTCTTTTATTTTTATTCCCTCAAGATCATAGCAAGATAACCAAGCCCTTGGCTCAAAACTAATCTTTATTATATATATAGCTCATAGACTCGATTACATAGAAGGATCATAAAGCAAAACTCAAAACTAGATCATACTAAAACTTGGCAGTTGCCAAGGGGAGTGCCCATACCCATGTATTTATGTCAAGATATTACCAAAAGGATCGAACTAAGAAAAATGGTAAAGATAAAAAAAAGTGTGATGGTGATATGATACCGGGGCACTCCCCCGAGCTTGGCAGTTGCCAAGGGGAGTGCCGATACCCATGTATTTATGTCTCTTTCTTCGGAGGTGGTGATGTGATATTCTTGGCGATGATGCCCCTCAGGATGCGATTCTCTTCCTCGGCTTATTAACTTGTTGCTTGAGGTCCTTTATTTCCTTACGGAGTGACGGCTAAAGATCCTTTCACCCATGTATGTTGCATAGCTGCGGGAGAACAAGTAACACTCTTTTTCATATTTTCATAAGAAAGAAATCTAACATTGGAAGGGATGACCGAGTTTGGAATAGCTGAGCTCTGTAGTTCCCCCGTCATGAATCTGGCTCGGAAATGAGAAGTAACTTCTTGATCCTCTTCCATGGCATCTATCCTTTTCAAGTCAGCCTCCATCTCTTCCTCTGTTGATGGCCCAAAGTGGTCAGCATCACTGTTTGCTCCTGGTCCTAGTGTCGGATGAGACACCCGGCTCTCCCCGACTGACTCTTGAGAAGACATCTTGATCTAAATCTGCAGCAGAACATCTCGAAACAAAAACAAGAGATATTTGGATGGTAGGGTGGTCAAAACCTTCGGGAGATTATATAATGAATTCTTACCGACCAAAAGAAGTATCGTGCAAGAAAACGGAGTCCAGGGGGCACAAGAGGTGCCCACAAGGCAGGGGGGCGCGCCCTCCACCCTCGTGGATGCCTCATGTCCTTTCCGGACTGCTTCTTATTTTCCTATTTTCTTAAATATTCCAAAACGGAGAAAAATTGCTATTAGAACTGTTTTGGAGTTGGTTTACTTACCGTACCACATGCCTCTTCCTTTTCGGAGGCTGAAACATTCTGGAAAGTGTCCCTTATATACTGCTCTGGGGTTACCGTTTCAATAACATTAGTTTCAACATTTATAGGATTACCTGAGATATAATGTTTAATTCTTTGACCGTTCTCCACCCTCGGATTTGTGCCTTCGAAGTTGTTGATTTTTATGGCACTGGAACGATAGACCTCCTCGATAATGTAAGGACCTTCCCATTTAGAGAGGAGTTTTCCTGCAAAAAATCTTAAACGAGAGTTGTATAACAATACATAATCACCTACATTAAACTCATGTTTTTGTATCCTTTTGTCATGCCATCTTTTAACTTTTTCTTTAAACAGTTTGGCATTCTCATAGGCCTGGGTTCTCCTCTCATCAAGTGAGCTAATGTCAAATAGTCTCTTCTCACCGGCAAGTTTGAAGTCATAATTGAGATCTTTAATGGCCCAATATGCCTTATGTTATAGTTCAAGAGGTAAGTGACATGCTTTTCCATAGACCATTTTATATGGAGACATACCCATATGATTTTTGTATGCATTTCTATAGGCCTATAACGCATCATCAAGTTTCTTGGACCAATTCTTTTTAGATCTATTAACAGTCTTTTGCAAAATTAATTTAAGCTCTCTATTACTTAGTTCTACTTGACCACTAGACTGTGGGTGATATGGAGATGCAATTCTATGATTAACATCACACTTAGCAAGCATTTTACGAAAAGCACCATGAATAAAATGTGAACCACCATCAGTCATTAAGTATCTAGGGACTCCAAACCTCAGAAAAATAACTTCTTTAAGCATCTTAATATAGGTGTTATGGTCAGCACTACTAGTTGGAATAGCTTCTACCAACTTAGTAACGTAATCAACAACAACTATAATATGTGTATTCCCAGTATAGGAAGGGAACTGTCCCATATAATCAAAGCCCCAAACATCAAATGGTTCTATAACTAGTGAATAATTCATAGGCATTTCTTGACGTCTACTAATATTACCAATTCTTTGACATTCATCACAAGACAAGACAAACTTATGGTCATCCTTGAAGAGAGTAGGCCAATAAAAACTGGATTGCAATACCTTATGTGCAATTCTATCTCCAGCATGGTGTCCTCCATAAGCCTCAGAATGACAACTTGCGTAGGATTTGTTCCTGTTCATGCTCAGGTACACAACGTCTAATAACACCATCTACTCCTTCTTTATAAAGGTGTGGGTCATCCCAGAAATAATGTCTTAAATCGTAGAAAAACTTTTTCTTTTGTTGGTATGTGAAACTAGGTGGTATAAATTTAGCAACAATGTAATTAGCATAATCAGTATACCATGGAGCAGTACAAGAAGCATTTATGACAGCTAATTGTTCATCAGGAAAACTATCATCAATAGGTAGTGGGTCATCAAGGACATTCTCTAACCTAGACAAGTTGTCTACAATGGGGTTCTCAGCTCCCTTTCTACCAATAATATGCAAATCAAATTCTTGTAGTAGGAGAACCCATCTAAGAAGTCTAGGTTTAGCATCTTTCTTTCCCATAAGGTATTTAATAGCAGCATGATCAGTGTGAACAGTTACTTTAGAATCAACAATATAAGGTCTGAACTTATCACAAGCAAATACAACTGCTAGAAATTCCTTTTCGGTAGTAGCATAATTTCTCTGGGCACTGTCTAGAGTTTTATAGCATATTGGATAACATTTAATTTCTTATCAACTCTTTGTCCTAGGACAACACCTAAAACATAATCACTAGCATCACACATAATTTCGAAGGGTAAATTCCAATCAGCAGGCTGAACAATGGGTGCAGAAATCAAAGCTTTCTTAAGTATTTCAAATGCTTCTACACAATCATCATCAAAGAAAAAAGGAACATCTTTTTGTAAGAGATTAGTCAGAGGCCTGGAAATTTTTGAGAAGTCTTTAACGAACCTCCTATAAAAACTGGCATGAGCAAGGAAACTTCTTATACCTTTAATGTCCTTAGGACACGTCATCTTTTCAATAGCATCAACTTTAGCTTTATCAACTTCAATACCTCTTCCAGAAATTTTATGTCCCAAGACAATACCTTCATTAACCATAAAGTGGCACTTCTCCCAATTCAAGACAAGATTTGTTTCTTCACATCTCTACAAAACTCGATGAAGTTTGCTTAAGCAATCATCAAAAGAAGTTCCATATACAGAAAAATCATCCATGAATACCTCAACAATATTTTCACAAAAGTCAGAGAATATAGCAGTCATACATCTTTGAAAGGTAGCAGGTGCATTACATAAACCAAAAGGATACGTCTATAAGCAAAGGTACCGAAAGGACAAGTAAAAGTGGTGTTTTCTTGATCCTCTTTCGACATAGGTATTTGAGAGAAACCAGAATAACCATCTAGAAAGAAAAAATGTGTATGTTTTGATCAATAAAAGGTAAAGGATAATGATCCTTTTTAGTGGCTTTATTTAATTTGGGGAAATCAATTACCATTCTATAACCTGTAACAATTCTTTGTGGGATCAATTCGTCTTTATCATTAGGAACAACAGTAATACCTCCCTTCTTAGGGACACAATGGACATGACTTACCCACTGACTATCAGCAACGGGATAAATTATACCTGCCTCCAAAAGCTTTAGTATTTCTTTTCTTACCACTTCTTTCATCTAAGGATTTAACCGTCGTTGGTGATCAACAACTAGTTTAGCATCTTTCTCCAATTTTATTATGTGCTGGCATAGAGTGGGACTAATTCCCTTAAGATCATCAAGAGTATATCCAATAGTAGCACGGTGCTTCTTCAGAGTTTTCAATAATTTCTCTTCTTCCTGCTCTGAAAGGTTAGCACTAATAATAACAGGATATATCTTCTTTTCATCAAGATAAGCATATTTAAGAGTATTAGGTAATGGTTTAAGCTCAAACACGGGATCACCCTTGGGTGGAGGAGGATCACCTAGAATTTCAACAGACAAGTTGTGTTTCAAAATAGGTCCCTGTTTAAAGAATACTTCATCTATTTCCCTTCTTTCATTCATAAACATATCATTTTCATGGTCTAGGAAATATTGTTCTAAAGGATCATTAGGAGGCATGGCAATATAAGCAAGACCATTAATTTCGTCTTTACTAGGCAATTTTTTATCATGGGGTTGTCTACGAAATTAAGCAAAATTAAAATCATGAGACATATCCCCTAAACCAACAGAAACAATATCCTTTTTGTAGTCTATCTTAGCATTAATAGTATTCAAGAAGGGTCTACCAAATATAATGGGACAAAAGTCATCTTGTGGGGAACCAAGAACAAGAAAATCAATAGGATATTTAACTCCCCCCAAGACTTCAACATCTCTAACAATCCCAACCGATGAAATAGTATCTCTATTGGCAAGCTTAATTGTAACATCAATACCTTCTAACTCAGAAGGTGCAATATCATGCATAATTTCTTCATATAAAGAATGAGGTATTGCACTAGCACAAGCACCCATATCACGTAAACCATGATAGTAATGATCTCCTATTTTAACAGAAATAACAGGCATGCCTACAACAGGTCTATGTTTATTTTTAGTATCGGGTCTAGAAATTCTAGGAGCTTCATCACAAAAGTAAATAACATGCCCATCAATATTTTCAGACAAGAGATCTTTAACCATAGTAATACTAGGTTCAACTTTAATTTGCTCAGAGGGTTTGGGTGTTCTAATGTTACTTTTGTTGACCACTGTTGAAGCTTTAGCATGATCCTTTATTCTAGTAGGGAAAGGTGGTTTCTCAATATAAGCGGTAGGAATAATAGGATCAACATTATAAGTGATAGTCTTTTCTTCAACTTTAATAGGTTCAACTACTTTTACTTCAATGGGAGGATGATATTTAATCCACTTCTCCTTAGGGAGATCAACATGAGTAGCAAATGATGCACAGAAAGAAGCAACTATCTCAGAGTCAAGTCCATATTTAGTGCTAAATTCACGAAAAGCATCTGTATCCATAAAAGATTTAACACAATAAATCTTAGGTGTTATACCTGAATCCTTACCTTCGTCGAGTTCCCAATCTTCAGAGTTGCATTTAATTCTTTCCAATAAATCCCATTTGAATTCAATAGTCTTCATCATAAAAGATCCACTATCAGAAGTATCGAGCATGGAGCGATTATTGAGAGAAAGACGAGCATAAATTTTTTGAATAATAATTTATCTTGAGAGCTCATGATTGGAGCATGAATATAACATTGACTTAAGCCTCTCCCAAGCTTGAGCGATGCTTTCTCCTTCGCGAGGCCAAAAACTATATATATAATTACAATGGTCACGATGAACCAGATGCATAGGATAAAACTTCTGATGAAATTCCAATTTCAGTCAGTTGTAGTTCAATGATCCAATATCATCACATAGCCTAAACCATGTCAATGCCTTTCCCTTCAAAGATAAAGGGAAGACCTTCTTCTTGATAACATCATTGGGCATACCTGCAAGCTTAAATAATCCACAAACTTCATCCACATAGATTAGGTGAAAATCGGGATGTAATGCTCCATCTCCTGTAAAAGGATTAGCTAGCAATTTCTCTATCATACCTGAAGGAATTTCAAAGTAAACATTTTCAGTAGGTTTAGTAGGTTGAGGAGCAATTCTTTTCTCTATTGGTTGGGATGAAGATACCCCGAACAAGCCCCTCAAAGGAATACTTTCCATAGTAACAAGTGACAGTAAATTTCAGCACACTATATAAATCTTTCCTTACAAAATTCCACCTACCAAAGGCGCTTCACTCCCCGGTAACGGTGCCAGAAAAGAGTCTTGATGACCCACAAGTATAGGGGATCTATCATAGTCCTTTTGATAAGTAAGAGTATCGAACCCAACGAGGAGCAGAAGGAAAAGATAAGCAGTTTTCAGTAAGGTATTCTCTGCAAGCACTAAAATTATCGGTAACAGATAGTTTTATGATAACGTAATTTTTAATGGGTAACAAGTAATAAAAGTAAATAAGGTACAGCAAGATGGCCCAATCCTTTTTGTAGCAAAGGACAAGCCTGGACAAACTCTTATATAAAGGAAAGCGCTCCCGAGGACACATGGGAATTATCGTCAAGCTAGTTTTCATCACGCTCATATGATTCGTGTTCGGTACTTTGATAATTTGATATGTGGGTGGACCGGTGCTTGGTTGCTGACCTTCCTTGGACAAGCATCCCACTTATGATTAACCCCTCTTGCAAGCATCCGCAACTACCAAAGAAGTATTAAGGTAAACCTAACCATAGCATGAAACATATGGATCCAAATCAACCCCTTACGAAGCAACGCATAATCTAGGGTTTAAGCTTCTGTCACTCTAGCAACCCATAATCTACTTATTACTTCCAAATGTCTTCCCCTAGGCCCAAATAATGGTGAAGTTCATGTAGTCGACGTTCACATGACACCACAAGAGGAGAGACAACATACATCTCATCAAAATATTGAACGAATACCAAATTCACATGACTACTTATAGCAAGACTTCTCCCATGTCCTCAGGAACAAACGTAACTACTCACAAATAATATTCATGTTCATAATCAGAGGGGGTATTAATATGCATAAAGGATTTGAACATATGATCTTCCACCAAATAAACCAACTAGCATCAACTACAAGGAGTAATCAACACTACTAGCAACCCACATGTACCAATCCGAGGTTTTGAGACAAAGATTGGATACAAGAGATGAACTAGGGGTTTAGATGAGATGGTGCTGGTGAAGATGTTGATGGAGATTGACCCCCTCCCGATGAGAGGATCGATGGTGATAATTTCCCCCTCCCAGAGGGATGTTTCCCCGGCAGAACAGCTCCGCCGGAGCCCTAGATTGGTTCTGCCGAGGTTTCGCCTTGTGGCAGCGGAGTTTCATCCTGAGAGCTTTCTTATGATTTTTTCCAGGGCGAAAGACTTCATATAGCCAAAGATGGGCACCAGAGGCCTGCCAAGGGGCCCACGAGGTAGGGGTGTGCCCAGGGGGTAGGGCGCGCCCCCCACCCTTGTGGACGGTGGGTGGCCCCCCTCCGGTGCTTTCTTCACCCAATATTTTTTATATATTCTGAAACTGACTTCCGTGGAGTTTCAGGATTTTTGAAGTTGTGCAGAATAGATCTCTAATATTTGCTCCTTTTCCAGCCCAGAATTCCAGCTGCCAGCATACTTCCTCTTCGTGTAAACCTTGTAAATTAAGAGAGAATAAGCATAAGTATTGTGACATAATGAGTAATAACAGCCCATAATGCAATAAATATCGATATAAAAGCGTGATGCAAAATGGACGTATCAACGGGTTTGGAATGTGACGAGGCGCAAGCTCAAAATTTATTGATGGTTCTAGTTTCGAAGTGCTGCACTATTCCCGGATGGCGTAATGTGGGCACGTGTTCTCGGCCGTGGTGTAGCATATGCCATGGTACTTCTTTTTCTACTGCTGTGTACATGCAATAACTGGCACCGTCGGATACATATCTTACGGTTATTGGGGTGTTCGACAAGAATAGCCTCGTGGCGAGCTATAGACTAGTGTTTTTTTCACATAATTACATCGACACATATCATCTCCCTCCCTCTTTCCCATGCACACACCTATATCTCGGGACTTCTCGCACGCACCATCTCTAGCTCCCTAGGTCGATGCCACCCACATACACTTGTACTCTGAGTTTAACCCTCCGTCCTGAATTACTTGTTGCAGGTATGGATGTATCTAAATGTATTTTAGTTCTAGATACATCCATTTCTGCGACGAGTAATTTGCGATGGGTAATTTGGGAGTACGTTATACAGGAAGAGAAGAGGTGCACACACGCACTCGTCCTCTCACACACATGCATCTGTAGCTATGAATTGTAGTGTTCTCAACCATCCAATTGGCTCTATCATAGGTTTCGCATTGCTCCTTGGCCTTGAGATTGAGAAGTTTAAAACGCGGAGGCTAAGCTACAGGCGCGAGGTTTTGGTTAATGTGCGGGCCACACACGCCACCAACACAACACGAGCTTCGTCTGCCTGGTGCGCAGTCGGGTGGGTTGTCCAAGTATAGACACAACTAGGCCCTCCTTGGTATCTGCGCCTCGACTTATTATGCACAGAGAAATTAGGAACGGAGGGAGTACTACTAGTAGTACTACTTTGATTTGTCGCGTCAACTCGCACAAGTATGCAACACTTCCTGAACAAACAAGCATATAAGCTGTTAGAGCATCTCCAATAGCATGTGTATATTTGGATGTCTATATATTCATATAGACAATGGTCTAAAAAGATTCCCTCATATACACGTCCAGTTTTGCATGAGAACGTCTATATATAGGGACCATGACAGGTGGGCCGTCGCTGGGGAGAGCGAAAAATCCTGGCTGCAGCTGAGTTTAGACGACGCCTTCACATTGTCCAGACATGGACATTGTCGAGGTCAATTTAGAGGATGTATATATTTGGACGACCATATAGACAAGCTGTTGGACGTCTGTTTTGGGCTCACATCGTGGAAAACGAGTATAGACATCCATATAGACAACCTATTGGAGATGCTCTTATACTTCTTACCCAAAGGATCTTTATATCCAACAGACACAAAATATCCATTCGACTGTTGGAAATTACTTTAACTGTTGATCTGATGTCAAAGTAATTGCTGCATCTTCACCAAAACCCACCATCTCTTAAGCTAAATTAGACCGAGCTAACCCCTATATTAGCATATTACTAAGATAAACAGAAGGCACTGTTGAATCATTTAGGACGTGAGCTTGTCAATCTGAATGTGGAGGGACACCAGCTTAGCCCCGACTAGCAGCTTGGGCGAAACTGTGAAGAAGGTCAGCTCCTGCACGGTGACGTCACCGGGATCCTTGCTGCTTGTCACCTCCATTTCCACCTTGACGACGTCGATCCTGCCTTTGGGCTCCCCCGGCGGGCCATTCGCCCACAGCTTGGCCATGTAGTGCGGCAGTGGGGACACCCCCGCTCTGATGCAGACGACCAACACAGCAATAGGCGCGCCGATGTCAAGCACGCCGTCGACCAAGAAAAAGCGCGGCCGTCCTCCTCCGCGAACAGCAAGAGCCATGGCTCCGACAGTGGCACTTGCAGCTGTAGCGCCTTGCCGTACTGGATCATGTGCACGGGTATGGGATGCATGATGCTGATGTGGTGGGAGAGCACCGGCGGCGTGCCTTCGTAGCCGCAGACGGGCACGGGGCATTTGCAGGGCGCGAGCGGACACACGCTCCGGTGATCGGCGAGCTTGTGGTAAGTGACGTAGAGCCCACAACCTTCGTGGGAGCACTCCACCCTCACTGAGGAGAGGACGGCGTCCACCGCCGTGTTCCGCATGTCGAAGCCACCACCGCGCTCGCACTTCTGGCACTGCCGCTGGTTCCCGGGGCGCTCGACGCGGCAGTCCGCGCAACCCAGGTGCCCTCCCTTGCGCAACACAAATCAATCGAACAACACATGAATCAAGAAACCTGCACCTTGCTCGATCAGCCGAACGGACAAGGTGTATTTGAACCTCATACACTGGAGGCTTCAAGGGGCGGAGGCACAAGGGGCAGTGGAGCAAGCTGAGGTCCATCGAGACCACAGATAGCTCCATCGTCAGGTCCTATTCCGTCTGAATGATCTCACCCTCCTCATGCACAACCATCTCTCACTTTATTAGGGCCGGGGCATTACAAAGCCTTACCGTCACATAATATTCATACTACTTCAAGGTGCATTAAATCAACACATGCAAGTATCAAAAGGAGAGTCACGACATGCATCAGTAAACGCAAATTATTGAAATATATCGAGTGCAGTGCTTTGATGTGCCGTGTCAACTCGTACAAGACCGGGAAGTTTGATTACTACAATGCTCTCTCCCTCGCGGACTGAGCTCCGGTGGCTGCACCTGCCTTTGGCTGCATGACAGGTGGGCCACCCACTTGTCATGCACGCATAGACAGGAGCAGTAAGTCAATAAAGCTGCGTCCCTCCCTCGCCCATGAGCGTGGTGGCTGGCAGGACTAGGAGAAGCTTTCGTTAGTTACACGCTCTCCCTCCGGCATGCGGTGGACATGCAGCAGTTCAATCGGTGTCAAATGGCCAGAAGCATGCAGTGGTACTCCATCATTGTTCGACTTCCCGAAGAGGCGAAGAGCCAAGCGCAGCCCGGACGCTCGTGTGGCAGTTTCATGTGTAGAGTAGTCTAGGATAGCGTGTACCGTGCGTGTAAGCTTAAAATCGTTGCGGTTGGCTCCATGCTTTTTTTGATTAAAATAATCTTCTCGCCCTGCCTGTCATCCTGGTGATTGTAGTTTGCCCGCTCATCTGGTCAAGACAGGAATATATATTTTAATTTGTGGTGGGGTAAATGTTAGAGGTTGTAGCAAATGGAGTATTCTACATTGCGGGTCTTTCAGCCAAGTTTAGAGGCAACCATGTGGGGCCAGTGCTATGATGTGTCGCGTCAACTCGTACAATGAGGAGAAGCTTGATTTTACTACTAGACGCCTTCTCCCTTGCCCATGCGCGCGGTGGCTCGCAGACGAGGACATGATTTTTCTTATACTAATACTACAACAAGCTATCCAACTAGTTGTGTATCACTACTCAGTTTTGCCATTAGAAATTACAACTACTCAAAAATGCCATCGATCCGTGAGATGCCTGCTCAAACTGCAATTAGATATCTCAAAAATGCCATCGTTAAGTTAGATATTTGCTCAAAATGCCATCAGACATTGTGATTTTCACGTCAAACCTATTGACCATGTTACATGACAAAATTAAGATGATTCTCACAATGATAAGTGTGGAGCTGCTTGTTAGGAGTAACCAAGCGAACAATTTTACAGGAAAATAAGAACGCTGTTGGGATCAAGTAGGCCCCACACTTTATTTTACTGTAGTGAGATAGAGGGAGAGCTGGCATGTTGGTCCATCGGTATTTATGTCATTATAACATGGCGAAAGAGATTTGAGTCACAATAATGGTGTCCAGAACAACACACCCCTCAAATAAAACTAAGCACCCTGAAATTATTTGACAACTAAACTACTGGCTATATGATGTTGGCCATATATATTGTACGTATATAATGTGAAGAAACGAGTGGTATTCGTAGTACTATACCAACTAAAAGATGAACTGTAAGAAATACTAGTATGTACATACTGAAGAGTTAAAGTAACAAGAATAAACACAACATAGTTCTGCTAGGGGCTCAACACAACACACCCCCCAAATAAAACTAAGCACACTGGAAATTAAACTAAGCAACTAATCCGGTAGACACTGCATTAGAACCACCATGAGCAACGACACTGCCACCTTACTCGGAGTCCTCGTCTACGTCATCGACTTCGTCCTTGTCCCTCTTCCTCTTGGCTGATACTTCTTTGCTTGAACCGCACACTTGGCTCTTGCTCTTCATCCAACCCTTGTAGATATTGAAACAAAGGTAGCCATCCATTGCAGCGTAGTGGAGGTGGTCTATATCTAGTACATTCCACTTCCATGCACGATGAAACCTGTGCGGAGGTTTCTTCTGTTTACTGTACGAAGTATGAACCATGGGTCCTGCCAGGGTTAGCATTGAAGGTTGATCACGGGAGGGCACCGACCCTTCCTTCTGGAGGTCGAAGGGGTTGCCTACAATGAGGCCTATCCGACCTAGGATTTCCTTGTCATTCCTAAAGTCTACAGTAACGAATTTGACTCGTCCTCCCTTGAGGAAATTCTTAAATTCCTCGCACTCAATGTCGGCATGGCATATGTGGTAGACCATGCATAAGTCATGCACGCAAACCTGGATCACGGTGGGCTTCTTCTTCTCTGCCTCCTTTAGATTCTTCTCGCTTCCCAGGACTGTGGTGTACTCAACATCTAGCCCAGCGACCCACTCATCATATTTGAGTTTTCGAACATGCGTTTGAAGCGAGCAAGGAATTCTTTAACCATTGCGGAAGAACGGGCGTAGATGACGTCGAACTCATCGTCAGTGATGGTTCTAACCTTGTACTCATCGCCGATCATGGAGATTTGGGACGCCATGGATTTGGGAGGAGGGTTAGGATTAGTGGAACTACCGTAATGTGAAAGGACGGGACGACTAGGAGCGGTTTATCGATTGTAAAAATGCCGAGTGGGGGGGGGGGCGTGCGAACGGCAGGGTAGTGGCTTGCCTGGTGGATAAATGGATTCATGCACAGTACTATGAGGGCCCAATTAGATGTCATGTCTACTCGATGCCCAATTAAATGGCTTTCGATGTCATGTCAAGCGTCGGGAAAATTACAGGTGATACGAAGCTTCCGAGAGCCCTTGGATTTGAGATCGAACGGTTGCATGGCGTGATCTAGACCTATGGGTGAATATCCTATCTTGGAGGGTTATTCTGCTAATTTTTAGCAACTTAGCATGCGACCATTCGATCTTACATCCAAGGGCTTCCAGTAGCCCGTATCATGGTCGCGCCTACCACGACCATCGCCTCGCTCGCGCGGTCGCGCCCTTGGAGATTTAGGTTGCTGACTAAGTTTGCCTAAGGTTGCCACACCTAAGGTTAGGCAAGTTTGACCAACTTGGGTGGGCGTTTGGTTCAAGCCACACCTTAGGCAAGCCATACTAGGGTCCCACATCACATACACTCAAAATGTGTGGCAAGATTCCCTTAGGCTTGCCAACTTGTGGCTGTCATTTTGAAGAACTATAACCTTAGGCAAGTGTGGCAATATTGTATGGCAAAGTGTGGCATGGTTAGGCCTAGAACCAAACAACCCGGGCTATTTGGTTCTAGGACTAACATTGTCACACATTTTTGCCAAACTTGCCTAATGTTAGTTCATCAAAATGAGAGCCACAATTTGGCAAGCCTAAGGGAATCTTGCCACACTTTTTGTGTGTATGCCATGTGGGGCTCAAGTATGGCTTGCCTAAGATGTGGCTTGAACCAAACACTCACCTAAGTTGGTCAAACTTGCCTAACCTTAGTGGTGGCAATATTAGGCTAATTTAGTCACAAACCAAACATCTTAACACAGTGCGTTAGGCTATCTGATGTTGGCATGTCATACATAGTCATCACTTAGTCACTCATACTACAACAAGGTTAGCTATAATGTTGGCTATAAGAGTATTTTTTGTTTACTTCTCTCTATCTCTTTCTACGTAGTATTTATTGCATTTTCCAAGGAGTGACCTTTTCCAATGAAATGGTGCTTAGATGAGGTGCTATGGGCATTAAATGGCTTTGCAACTCAAATCCCAATGCATAGGTGCTTAGTTTTTTGTTGCTAAGTTTACTTCATCTAGGTACACGCGCTTAGCACTGTTTCTTCCTAGGGTCACCAAACTAGTCTCTCTCTTCTTAATTAACTTGCCACATCAGACTTTATACCTATGTGGCAGGCTTAGCACCTTTAGGATCAAGTACAATAGTGGGCTATAAGCCTGCTTTACATGGCATTTTTGCATATGTGGGGGAAAGAGGCAAGGAAAACGTGGAGGAGTGGGCTCTCATGCAAGAGCCAGCCTCTACATGGTGGAGCATCGGGAGAGGCACCTGTATGGAGGTGGTCGGGAATCAAGAGACTCACGCCGGTCGTAGCGCCATAGTTAAAATGATAATGGCAAGTGAAATCCCCGGGCCCCACCTGTCCAGCAGTAACTCGTTGTCAAATCACACAACCCTACGTTTGCAGCAGCCTACTCCCTCATCTTCTCGCGTCTCTATCGAACCTACTAGGCGGAACTGCCCCACCTACCGCGCAGGAAAAGCCCCGCCCTCGACTTTTAAATAGTACAGTATACTGATTTTGTATCCATGGATTGCCACATACACAAATTTAAACGCTTGTTGTGGAGAGAAAAAGATAACCACTCCGCTATATATGTACGCGGGGGCCTGAGCGCTTTCTTTACTAGGGTTGCTCTCTTCATTCTCTCATCCTCTCCAGATCTAAACAAGACAGCGGTAGCGACATTTTCTCTCTGCTCACCGCTGGTCATAGATCCGGTCGGATCCCTTCGGCTGGTGTGTGTAGAGGACTACATGTATCGTTCACGCGGTCATCATCGGTGAGGGAGGAAACCCACAGCTACCGGATGGGCCCAATCCTCTACCCGTGCCATTCTCTCTAACACAGCGCCAGCTCAGGAGGTCCTTTGACCCTTCTTCCTCCCTGCCGTATCGTGCGCTGATCCAACCTGCCGCCATCGACATCCCAACGTCCCTTAGGTATAAGTTCTTCGAAAGCGGCCTTGCTCTACTACCCCACCTCCCCACATGTCTGCATGTGCATCTTTTTCTACTCCCATCAGCTCTTCCAAAGCCACCTAAATTTTTAGTATTATTAGAGGTAAAGCTACTTCATGCATTCGAATCTAGGACTTGGTTCAAACAACGAAGAAAGGGGGGAAAGTTGTAGCATGAATATTCAAAGTGGAAATAATATGGTGAAAGTAGTAGAGACCGGATACCCAACCGGTCTCTTGGTTGAAAAGGGAAATAATGGGAAAACACAGTACAAACTGGATAAGGAAAAGATCTATTATTGGTTGAGAAAAGGATAGAAAGTGGCGGCTGGTGGACAAGTCAACAGAGTATGTTCAGGATTAGATTTGTTGCTCTCACATAGTAAAAGGTCTCCAGGATTAGAATTGCTGCCCTCACATAGTAAAAGGTCTCCAGGATTAGAATTGCTGCCCTCACATAGTAAAAGGTCTTCAGGATTAGATTTGATGCCCTCACATAGTAAAAGGTCTCCAAGATAAGATTTTCTGCCCTCACATAGTAAAAGGTCTCCAGGATTAGATTTGCTGCCCTCACATAGTAAAAAGTCTCTATGATTAGATTTGCTGACCTCACAGAGCATGAACAAACTCCGCATCACCACTTTATGCCGCCTTGTAGGTACATTGTGCTGATGCGTCCACTGTCGCATGTCCTTATACCAACCTTTTGCTATTGTTAATGTAAGAGCACATGTAAAATGAAGCGATCACACTATTACCTTAAGGACATGTCTAACCAGTGTCATTGTTAATCTAATGTCTCCAGTGATATGATGCAATTAAACTGTGTTACAAATGGTACTCCTGCTGTTTTCCCCAGTATGATAAGTAAGTTGCTCCTTTACGCTGCTGAGTGTCCTGGTGTCCCCGCGGTCCCATGCCCTTAAACCAACTCTTTAGATACTATTGATTTACTGTATCTGGTAAACAAGCAATGCCACCATTAAAGTAATCCCGTATTTGACGAATGTCATTGTTGATTGTAATGCTTCCGGTAACATGAAGCATTGCTGACATTTTAAAATTTCTACTGTCCTTGCATGATTTCCATGAACATAATTAAGATGCTTCCTTTCATTTCGTGTATGTTTCATATATTCTTATTGACCAGCAACTGTTTACTTTATATCTTTTGTGCAGATAGGGATATCCATTTCACCTTGTTGCTATTGTACCTTTTGGTGAACTGCACAAAACACTTTTTTTGGAATGAGTGTCATGTGCAGTTCAACTAAAATGTCATGTGGGCAACATCTCTCAATTTTGGTGTAACTGCACAAAATGGTGATTGGAGTTTCCAAAATCTCCGTTAAATTCTGGTGGTAATCTCGTGCAACATTTTATTAGCCTTTACAAGATGAGCTGTCACTGTCACCACAATGGCACTTTATTTTAGTGGAATTGCACAAAAGGATAAGCAAATTATAGTTGCACCTTACATGAGCCGGATAGGCAACCTTAATGTTCCTCAATTTTAGTGCAACTACTAAAGAAGAACCTGCCAGCTGACGAGAGCAAGTACTTCTTGCTAGCTGAATGATGCAATCTTTGCTTCATTTCAGGTGAAATGCAGAAAAAGGCGCATGAATTGAGTCATGGAACTCCAGGTAGGCCTCATCCGAGTGGAGCTTCAGGTTGAGTTCAAGGAGTGCCACTATTATAGTAATCATGCTCTTCTTATCAATGTTGTGCAAACATGAATACTCAACTACAGATGTTGTGACTGTCAAGAGCATTCGCCAAGTTCTTGGGTTGTATGACACGGCTAGCCAAGATGGTTTTAATCCCGATATTCACTTTATCAAAAGGCTCTAATGGGTTGGTTCTGAATCTTGCAAGCTGGGAATCAATGAGATGTGTAGGCATCTTTGTTGTACTTATGATTTGAATCTTATTTGTTGGTTATGAATCTTGCAAGCTGGGAATCAATGAGATGTGTAGGCATCTTTGTTTTACTTATTAATTTGGATCTTATTTGTTGGTTCTGAATCTTGCAAGCTGGGAAACATGACATGATGATGCAGATGACAACAACCATAACAAATAGTTCAAACTTGGTAGTATTATCTGTGTGAAAGTGCGACAAATGTGTTGATGGTGTGCGTCTTGAGAATAATAATTCTAATTGTTGTGCATGTTGATCATGTGGCACTGATAGAACGAGCCAATGCATTGCTTGTTTTAAGTATAAATTTCAATTAAAGCTAATTAAATTTAAGTAAAGTGACCACTAACTCTTGTTATTACAGTACCAATACAGACCCGCTCGTGAACCGACGTGTGGCCGGAGTAGGTTTCTTAATGGAGGCGTTTGAATGCGCCGAGGGTGCATCTTCTGCCGGGCGTGCAGCGGGTGAGGGAGGGGTAGTAACTGTTGTCGCCTATAAACACTCAGTTTACCGTTGAATCCAGTTCCCCAAGAGCTAAAAAACAAACTGCCGCCGCCTACCCACTCGTTCACTTGAAGTGACTCCAATGGCGATCCAAGGGGTGAGCCTGTTGGATATGGACTTCAGCAAGGAGTTCCCCTTTGAGTTCGCCGTTCAGTCCTATGGCTGCACCAAGTTGAACGTGATGTACAACAACGATCCGGACTCGGTGAAGCTCTGCCTCGCCGAGTTCAAGCAGTACCTACAGGACGAGAAAGCACAAGGTTGCAGGACTAGACCTTGTGCCCGTCCATTCGTCTCCTGATAGGGACCAGCGGATCGCCGTCGCCCAGGTATGTGTGTGGGACGAGGTTCTCATCTACCACTACTGTAGGGCCATCAAAGGTTCTGGAGCATTCGCCCGTTTCATCGGCAGCGCCGACTGTACCTTCGCTACCGTGGAGAGAAGGAATAACGTGACGATTCGGCCATCTGGTGCAACAAGCTTGTTGACATCCAGAAGGAATACAAGATCATCGGCAACGGGCATGATAAGGAATCCATGGTTGACCTCGCCGAGACCATCATCGACCCCTGATACGCCAACATGAAAGAAGACAACGATACCAAAGGACCTGAACACGTGGGAGGTACCTCTGAATCTAGCCTACGTAACCTACGTGACCAAGGACGCATACGCATGCTACGACATGTACAGGAGGATCTTGGACATGAGGGCGTGTCTGCTTCCCGTAAGCGACGAGTACACGGACAGCTGCAACGTCATGATCAAGCGTGCCAGTAAGGTCTAGATGTTGTACTTTATCTGTTTATAAGCACCTTTATCATCTGAGTGTTTCATGCATTCACTACAAAAAAATACACTTCCGTGATGATACGTGTTTGTCACAGTAGGTCACGTTTTTTGTCATGCATGTACATCCATGATGATTTTATGACAGATTCAAGATAGTCATACATGTGCTGTCATAGAAGTGTTCCATGACATTACCAAAATTATCATCACGGAAGTGTCCACTTCCATGACGATAAATCGCACGTCACAGAAGTGCTTTCGTCAAGGGTGACCGACACATGGCATCCAGCGTAACGGAACGCCGTTAAGCTATCGGGTCCGGTTTTGGATCCGATAACCCGTTAACAGCCCCGACCAATGGGGATTTTCCACGTGTAAAATCATCATTGGCTGGAGGAAACACGCGTCGGCTCACCGTTGGGACAGATGACATGCACTCATTGGACCCAAGGCGCCTATGATACGTCGACACGTGGCACGGCCCGAGAGGCCCATTCTTGTGAAAAGGCCGACCCATTTGACTTGGTCAAAAGGTGGAGGGGTGGCCCACGGAAAGCCTGTTAATGGTGTGTCCGCATATAGCCCATTTACATCCCGCTAACCCAGGGCCCGTTACGACCTCTCCGAATTAGGCCCAGTACCGTCATCTGGGCCGTCCAATATGATTCCAGCCCATTTTAACTTCCGGCCCATGTATGGCCCATGACGTCTTTCGGCCCATATGAGGCCCTTTGTAACTCTTGGCCCATTAACGACCCGTGGTGAAACTGGCCCGTAATGAACAATGTATCACTTCATACCCATTAACGACCCATTATTCCATTGGGCCGTTTCCAGCCTAGGTTATATTTCGGCCTTCTCAGGGCCCATTTATTCTTGGGCTCATTTCCAGCATTCGGTTATTACGGCCCGTTACTGCCATTTTCTGCTTGTGGGCCAAATTTAGCCCGTGGTTACAGCCAGCCCATTTGTGGCCCGTTAATACGTTGGGCTGTTTTCATGTCAAAAAAACCCGTTGGGCTGTTTTCATAGAGTTATCAAATACGGCCTATTAACGGCCCGTTATGGTCCACGAATAGTATGGCCCATGATTGGCGAAGTGATGGTACGCCCCGTAGAAGGCCCATGGATCCTACGGCCCATAAAAGACCCATGGATCGTACGGCCCGTAGAAGGCCCATGGATTGTATGGCCCGTAGAAGGCCCATGGATCCTATGGCCCATAGAAGGCCCATGGATCATATGACCCGAGGAGGCCCTTGGTTACAATAGTCCGTGTGTTGCCATGCTTATTTTGGCCTAGTTTCCCAAAATAGGTTATTGTGGACACTAGAAAAACACAGAAAAAGAACTGAAGTGACTACAAGCAAACAACTAAACAAGACAATAAGGAAATAAATAAGCAAGCAATTAATGCTAGCCTATTACCGCTATTACACATATTACATCCACTAGGCATCAAAGTTCGCCACCAGTGCAAATATAGGGAACAAAGCAGCATATTACATACACTGGCCGTCAAAATTGGCCACCAGTGAAAATAAACGCGGCAGCAAAACAAGAGCATAACTAAAACAACTTCAGAAGAGCTCAAGAAACGTTATCCTGGGTATCCACCATGCTGGCAATAAGCTTAGCAAGCTTATTAGCTTTGTCTTGTTTGGCGCTAAAATCCTCCAACGCTTGTTGTTGCGCCAGAAAGTATGCATCTGAATGCTCCAGGGACTTCCGTAGTCCTTCTGCTTCTTGTCGCAGCACAGCTGATCGATGTCTTTTAGCTTGTAGTTGAGACTCAAGAAATGGAACTGATTCAGACAGTGAGTTTGAATAGCTTGTGCAAGCGGTAGTGGACAGTAACTCGAACACTAAACCAAGACATGACTTTGGGGTTGTCTCACTGTCTTCGAGATAGTCTTCCTTAGCTGTTTTATCAGCTTTGTTGGAGACGGACAAGGATGAGTCACTATCCTTAACCTTATCTGCATTACTTCCTTTACCATTGCTTAATAAGGCACTCTTCCCCAATATTCTATCAGCGTTCTAAAAGAAGAAACAAGCAGACACATAACATGTTTAGCATGTACTAGTATATGAAACTCATTTCGGTGAACCAGTTCATTAGTAAGGTGGACATGATTAAACTACCAAGTCTTCTATTGCCAAGTACTAGTACATAATAAAAGCATCAAACAAACATATATCTATGTCCTATGGTCACTGCGTTATCTTGCCAAATCAAAATAGAGACACGGTTCAAATCATATCAGTTCAAGACAAAGTAGCAGTGAAAGAACACAAAGCGTGGGAAACTACACGGCACAACAAGATTTCAGATGGGTACCATGGGTCTACATGTACAACAACACTATTGGCTCTGTTGTGATGCTAGTAATGTGCATGATATGAGAAGTCAATTGTATACACTATTGAAATTGAAATCAACAGAGCTATTGATAAGAGCAAACCTGTTAAAGAAACATGCGTGAACATACCTGCTATGCCATTGGAGTTTTGATTGGATCCTACAATTTAAAAATAAGTTTGTATGAGTAAATATAGTGAATAAAGAGCAAAGCAGTATGCACGATAGCAATCATAGTTAAAAAAAGGCGCGCCTAAGCGAGCGCTTAAGCGCGCCTAGGCTCTAGGTGTTGGCAAAATGCATTGCGCATAACTATGCTTAATCTGTGCATAACTGAGCATAAGCATGCACTTTGGTCAGTAAAGCGCAAGGCGGTGGCAAAACGCACAGTTAACGCCTAGCGCTTTTTTGAACTATGACAGCAATGGAATCTTAAATTAGAACAGTTGTTCTTCACGTTTAGGCACTTGTTCTACATGAACAGAGTAGATTAAGACGCAAGAATATAGTACTAAAAAATAGAAAATGATCTCATAGACCTTACCACATTCTTGGTTCGGGACCAGTATAGAACAAGGTGTTCCCAGTCATCGTCCAGTAAATGTGTCTCAGGTGAAAGTAAGGGAATTTGATGAGTATCTTTGCCGGTGAAGTACATTTCCTTCAGGTAATTCCGATACTTCCACCAAGCATTCTTGAAGATAGCAGAGGTATTAGCACAGGTTACCTCATCCCGATTTTCCAAATCGGTCCTTCTCTATAGACAAAAATGGGAAAATTTGTTGTATTATAACTACCATGGAGGTAGGATGTATGGGACAAAGCAAAGTAATTGCCATGAATAACATTACTTACACATAACTCCTGGACAAACACCTGCAACTAGCATTTTCCTTCATCTTCAGTATAATATTTCCAAGATGGGAAGATACGCACATACAATTTAACAACATCAAACGTGATAGATGCTAAACTACGACTAGCTGGTTGTGCCTCCTCCACAGGAATAGGCGTACTAACTGGTGGAGTTGGGGTTCGCCGTGGTAGTACTGGCCCTTTGGGCACTGGAGCTGCCTTACTAACTGCTCTTTGTTTGGGAGCTCTGTGGTGGAGACGGTGTCGTGTCAACAAGAACTGGGTTACTATCTGCTAGGGTTGGGGTTAGATTGGGTGAAACTGGTTCTCTGTCCATCATTCTGGGGGGTACAATCTGCGAGAGTTTGGGTTATGTGTGGTAGGGCTGGTTCTCGTGCATATACAACCGGGGTGCTATCTCCACCTAGTGGTAGCACTGTTTTATTTGAAGACCATGTTTTTAGTCCGCTAGATACTCGCATCACCCGCTCCAATTCAAATGGCTGATAAACAGGAAAGATAGTTGAATGTACAGACATTGTATGAGAGACAAATGCAATAGATAGTGTGGAAAAAAGAGGGCATGAAATAGTTGACACGTATATTGTTTAACTAAAACGGATAGCATGACATAATTTCACATATATGATGTCTACCTAAACTGGATAGCATAGCATAACATAATTCAAAGATATGATGAATAACTAAACAGGATCGCATGACATAATTCACCTACATGTTATCTAAGTAATCAGGATTGCATCATTTAATTCACATATGTGATTTATATGATAAATAGAGGGGATTCGATATGATGTCTGAACTAAGAACATGGTGTTGAATATTGTGTATCTGATGTCTAAACTATGCAATGCAAGACACCATATGCAGGATATGAGCAGTATAACCGTGCCAAGTTAGAGCATACACCTCGATGGGGGAATAGGACTGGTCATCTGTCTCTGAATCCATCTCTGAGGAGCTATCGGAACCCAACAAGAGATCTGCTTTGACAGGTAGCACTGTCTGCTCTGAAGGCCTTGTTTTCACTCCAGATTTTTCAATATCCCACCCAAATGGCTGATTCACAGGAAGAGTAGTTTAATGTACAAACATTGTCGACAAATGGAAATGTAATGAAGAAAAGTATGGGCAAGATATCATTCAAATATATGATACCTGGTTAAATAGGATGGCATTGTACATTTCTGTAACACCCCGGATGTAACTTTCCCAATTTGTACTCCAACTCTTGCCGTTTTCGGCATTAAGTTATTTTGTTTTCTCGGGTTCGGGTCTTTGTCTCCGTGTGTTGTGGTTGTTGTCATGCATCTCATATCATGTCATCATGTGCATTGCATATGCATACATGTTCTTCTCATGCATTCGAGCATTTTCCCCGTTGTCCGTTTTGCATTCCGGCGCTTCGTTCTCCTCCGGTGGTTATTTCTAGCTTTATTTCGTGCGTGGGGATTAAACTTTTCCGGATTGGACCGAGACTTGCCAAGCGACCTTGTTTTACTACCGGTGGACCGCCTGTGAAGTTTCGTATCATTTGGACTTCGTTTGATACTCCAATGGTTAACCGAGGGACCGAAAAGGCCTCGTGTGTGTTGCAGCCCAACACCCCTCCAATTTGGCCCAAAACCCACCTAAGCCTTCTCCATCATCTAGATCGTTCAATCACGATCGCGTGGCCGAAAACCGCACCTCATTTAGACTCTCCTAGCCCCCTCTATGCCTATTTAAAGACCCCCTTTTCCAAATCCGGATCTCCCCTCGTCCCTAACCCTAAATCCCAGATCCGCCGCCGCCGGACACATTTGCCACCGACGGACACGTCCGGTCCGCCCCGCCGCCGCCACGTGGCACGCCGCCATTGGCTCCCGCCACTCGCCGCCGCCGCGGGCCGGGAAGCCCAGATCCGGCCCCCGAGCCCGTTCCCCGCGCCGCCGCCCTTCGCCTCCTCGCGCCCGACCCCGCCCGGCCGGGCCGCGCCGCCACCGCGCCGTCACCGTCGCCCCGCCGCCCGGAGCGCGCCGCCGCCTCCAGCCGCCTCGCCCGGCGCCGCCCCGCCGCCCGACGACCGCCGCCGTCCTGCGACCTCTCCGGCCGGCCTCGCCTCTCCCTCACCTCCCCCTCGACTCCCCTCATCGGAGCAGCCGCCACCTCGCCGGATTCCGCCTCGGTTCGCGTGCCGTGAACAGTAAACCCTAGATCCGCGAGGTTTTTTTTCACCAAGTCCTCGGATTTTCAGATCCATATGCTCCTGTTCATGGCCTCGTAACTTTGCATCCGTAGCTCCGATTCATGCATATAGCATATCAAAATGTTCATCTCAGAGAGTACATCATTTCATTCCATTGCATCATTTTCATTTGAGTTCATCTTGATGCCCAAAATGCTGTTAGAAGAGGGCTACTTGAGTTAATTGTCAGATCTGCTACTCCGTTTAGGTTTTTGTCTTTTTTGCCATGATTAATGTGTGCATGCTATGCCCTGATGTTCTACATATGCTTTGTTAAGGGTTTTGTCATATTTCCAGAGGTGCAACCCATGTATTTTTGAGATGTGTGTGGTGACTAGCACAAGCTTGCAAAGTGGTGCACTTGTTAGTGCTGATTTCAGGGACTTAGCAATTCCACTAAGTCCTTGAGTTGTTTATCTCATGTTGTCATATGTTCATGTTGTTTCCTATTGATCCGTGCCTCTTTTGAGGATGATCAGTAAGGATGTTTTGTTAATATTGTAGTGCTCTATCCATCCATGTCTTTGTTTGTAATTATGGAGCACCCTAGCTTGAGTCAATCGAGCTCTACTTTTGCTACTTTGTGAATCTGGGCAGTTTGTCAACTTGTTTGCAATTTTGCCGATGATGTTGTAGTTGATCCGTGCATGCTATGCTATTGGTCTTGCCATGTCTAGCTTGCATTTTGTGTGTTCTTAATGGGTGTATGCTTAGTTTGTCATGACTTGCTCCGTAGTGAGTGCATCGATCTTGTAAACATGCCTACTTGATATCTGTTTTCAGCATGCTCCAGTTTTCACTTAAGTCTGAAAACTGATTATGTTTTTGCTATGTTCACATGCTTGCAATTGTATTTTCTGATCCCTTTTGGCTCAAGGTCACTAAGGGACTTTTGTTAAGATCTTTGAGTAGCTCCTTGCCGTGCTTTACTTTGCCATGTTCAGGTCCTGTAGCATGTAGTTTTGTTGCTCCGAAGAGTGCTACCTGATCTGAAATTCCAGACAAGTGTTAATTTCACTAAGTCTGAATCTGTTTGCCATATGCATTTTTGCCATGCTTGTTTGAACCTGTTAATGGATGAATTGGTCGTATCTCAGTGCTAGACTTTTGTTAAGCATCTTGAGTACATCACTTCCATGTATTTTGTTATCATGTTTGAGTGCTGTAGCATGTTCATCTCATTGCATTTAGATGGCTACTTGCTGTAAATCGCAGACCGGTGTCATATTTGAATCGCTTGTCATTTCCAAACCGTAACTCCGATTCCGGCGTTCTTTATATCGTTTTCAAGCGATTTCATCTCATCTTTCCAGCGGCACACTTGGATTTCCATGTTGAGGCCAGGTTCTTGCATTTCCTGTCATATCTTGCATTTTGCATCCCGCATCGCATCCCGCATAACATATCATCATTGCATCATATTGTTTGGTCCTTGCACGTGGTTGATTGTGTCCTTGTTACTTGTTTGTTTTGTTTGGGTAGAGCCGAGAGACGAGTTTGCTAACGAGGAGCCCGTTGAGTTTGCTTTCGAGGATCCAGTCAACTCTGACAACTGTGCAGGCAAGATGATCATACCCTCGAAATCACTACTATCTTTGCTATGCTAGTTTGCTCGCTCTTTTGCTATGCCAATGCTACGATGCCTACCATTTGCTTTCAAGCCTCCCAAATTGCCATGTCAAACCTCTAACCCTCCATGTCCTAGCAAACCGTTGATTGGCTATGTTACCGCTTTGCTCAGCCCCTCTTATAGCGTTGCTAGTTGCAGGTGAAGATTGGAGCCCGTTCCTTGTTGGAACATTTATTTACTTGTTGGGATATCATTATATTGTCTGGTTATCTTAATGCGTCTATATACTTGGTAAAGGGTGGAAGGCTCGGCCTCTCGCCTAGTGTTTTGTTCCACTCTCGCCGCCCTAGTTTCCGTCATATCGGTGTTATGTTCCCGGATTTTGCGTTCCTTACGCGGTTGGGTTATAATGGGAACCCCTTGATAGTTCGCCTTGATTAAAGCTTTTCTAGCAATGCCCAACCTTGGTTTTACCATTCGCCACCTAGCCTCTTTTTTCCCTTGGGTTTCCGCAGCCCGAGGGTCATCTTATTTAAACCCCCCCCCCCCCCGGGCCAGTGCTCCTCTAAGTGTTGGTCCAACTCGTCAGCCGCCGGTGGCCACCAGGGGCAACTCTGGGCTGGCCTACCGAAAGTTTGGACAATCTGAGTGTGCCCTGAGAACGAGATATGTGCAGCTCCTATCGGGATTTGTCGGCACATTCGGGTGGTGTTGCTGGTCTTGTTTTAACCTGTCGAAGTGTCTTGAAGAACCGAGATACCGAGTCTGATCGGAATGTCTTGGGAGGAGGTCTATTCCTTCGTTGACCATGAGAGCTTGTCATGGGCTAAGTTGGGACTCCCCTGCAGGGATTTGAACTTTCGAAAGCCGTGCCCGTGGTTATGGGCAGATGGGAATTTATTAATGTCCGGTTGTATATAACTTGAACCTTAATTTAATTAAAATGAATCAACTGAGTGTCTTACCGTGATGGTCTCTTCTCAGCGGAGTCCGGGAAGTGGACACGGTGTTGGAGTAATGTTTGCGCAGGTTGCTCTCTAGTTTCTCGCTCGCGCTTTGCCTCCTCTTCTCGCTCTCTTTTGCGAATAAGTTAGCCACCATATATGCTAGTCGCTTGCTGTAGCTCCACTTACATATTTACCTTGCCTTACCTATAAGCTTAAATAGTCTTGATCACGAGGGTGCGAGATTGCTGAGTCCCCGTGGCTCACAGATTACTATTACACCAGATGCAGGGCCTGATGATTCCGCTCCAGGAGACGCGCTTGAGCTCAAGTGGGAGTTCGACGAAGACTCTCAATCTCAACGTTACTATGTTTCCTTTCCTGATGATCAGTAGTGGTGCCCAGTTGGGGGTGATCGGGACCGTGTCGCTTGTTGGGTTCTCTTTTATTTTGGCGCCATAGTCGGGCCATGAGTGTTTGGATGATGTAATGTTATTTATGTACTTGATTGACATGGCGAGTGTAAGCCAACTATGTTATCTCCCCTTTATTAATTATATTACATGGTATGTTGTGAAGATTGCCTAACTTGCGACATATGCCTTCAATGCGATTATGCCTCTAAGTCGTGCCTCGACACGTGGGAGATATAGTCGCATCGAGGGTGTTATAATTTCACATATATTATGGTTGGCTAAAAGACATGAGACTGCATAATTCCCATATATGATATAGAAACTAAACAGGTGGCATTACAGAACTTGTCTAAACTAAGCAGATGACATATATGATGTCAAAAGTAGGCACTGCAAGGCAACATATGCATGATATGACTAACATCATGCCAAGGTAGAGCAAACACCTTGGGGGGTAAATAGGAGTGGTCAGCGGCGTCTGAATCCGCCTCAGAACAGATATCTTCCTCTAGATTACAATCTGGAGAGGGGTGGGGAGGGTTTGCCATTGAACCCACCATGGAGTGATGTCTGCATGACATTATATTGCCGCGCAAAACTCTTCTCTTTTTCTCTACATGTTCAGCATGACTGTGTACAATATCTGACATGCATACGAAAAAATATGATAAGATTATGTAAGGAGAGCATGCAGAAATTTAGAGTGATGGTAAAAACCAGTGGATGGATCCAAAAATAATGATAGCAGGCTGATGATTTATTTAATTTAATAAAAAGACAGATAATGATTGCTTTACTATGTGTTTCCCACCCAAGATGAACAACATAGGCATACCCTAGGTGAATCAGATATTAGACAGAGGTACTATTCATTGCTTCCTCGATATGTGCCCCACAACTAATTTAGAACTCAAGTTTGAACATTAATTTGGACCTGACTTGGAGTCCAAGAGGTGAACAGGATGTCAAGGCTGAAGTAGCACAAGACAAACATCCTTAATCTCAAGTGGGATTCTAATAGCATCTCCAATAGATGATGTAAAATAGATGTAAAATTGACATCACCAAAAATCACCTGACTACAACAGATAAGGTAAAAATTGTTGACTCTGAACTTAACTGTCGAAACTGAAATTTACTGTGGAATCTGAATGTTACTGTTGAAACTGAACGCAATGGTAGCACAAAGGCACTTGACATGTAGTTTAGGGAGGGCCTGCAGTTCATCTTCAACCTGCACCCCCTGAGCCGCCAGCCACCACCTGCCTCGCCGCCGGCCCCAGCGCCGCGTCGCCGCCCCGAAACAACTCCCCACCGTCGGACCGCCGCCACCCCGGCCAGCCCTCTAGGCCCCTTGCCCCCACCCTGAACCCTAAGATAGATAGTGGGGTACCTCTCCGGTGAGCCCCCATCCCCATTGCGGGTGGTTCTTCCTTAACTCCGGCGAGCCCCCCACCCCCTGAAAATCGACTGACCCAAAATTCGATTCAGTTGACTGAAGTGTAGCTAAATCAGAGCAAAGTAGCAGCACGAGCGAGGGGGAGAGCCGGAGCAGCAGCAGCGCGAGCGAGCGAGAGTCGGAGCGGCAGCAGCAGATCCGGCTGGTATGGCCGTCGCCGCTGAAGGGGCCTCGCACTGGGGGAGAGCTGCCTTGGAGATGTCGTCCGCGGCGCCGGCTTCAAGGTAGCCGCTCCATGGGGGTGCGGGATGGAGCACCGTCGGTGCCGGGAGGTCGAGTTAAGGAGAAGGTGCGATGCGATGAGTGTACAACGTCTTTGGTGGCGCCGAGTAGGCCTCGACTTCGTCCGAGGAGTCGGTGAGGATGTTGCGGTTCCGGTGGAGCAGGTTAAGGCGGCATTGTGGGGATGGAGCAGCCGCGATAGACGAGGCGATCATTGGAGCAGCTCCTTGGAGGTGGAGGATGGGGCGGCTGAACCGGCGGGACGACGAGATTGACGACGGATCCTCATCCGGGGAGGTGGACGAGGGACATCGAGCTGTTGCGGTGGACGATGTCATCGGGGAAGAGGCTGCGGCTTTGCAACGGTGAGGTGGCGGACGGAGGAGGGTGGGGTTTCGCAGCTGGAGTGAAGACGTTATGGTGGCCTGGGATTTCGAATGGCAAAAAGGAGGCGATGGGAGGGGGTGAACCATGACTTAGGGACGCGCTTGTCCAAAATTTAGGGTGTGTTACAAAAGTACCCCCCACCAATTTGAACTAGCGGCCCTTTCGTCTTAGGGTTAGAAGGGGGATTTTGCGAGTTGGGATTTGGCAGCTGGAGGGAATTTTCACACGCGTTGTAATTTCGGGATAGCAAGGCGCGGGTTGTGAAGGCGCCAGTTTTGGGAGCACAATATCTGAATTTTCGGGATATAAGAAGGCGCGGGTTGAATTTTAGGGACAAGCCTAACGTGTAATATTGTACTTGTATGTACCAAATCAATTCACACTTCCCTCAACCAAAAAGAAAAAGAAAAGATAAAACTATTCACACCACATAAAGAGAGAGTCTTGCCCCGTTTTACTATAAAAATGCTATTCAAAGCTACTCCCTCCTTCCATCTATATAGGTCCTAATGCGTTTTTCGATGCTAACTTTGACCAAATAATGGAGCAATAATATATGACATGCAACTTACACAAAGCACGTCGTTAAATTCGTCTGTGAAAGGTTCTTTCAATGATATAATTTTCACATTGTGCATGTCATGTACTATTAATCTTGTCAATAGTCAAAGGCGGCCTTAAAAAACGCATTACGCCCTATATAGATGGAAGAAGGAGGGAGTATGAATCCATTTTATGTCCAATTAAATTTTTTTGCTTGCTGTATGATGCATGTAACCTACTCATACCAACATTTTAGCACATTCCAAATGTCTATACTACCATTGCAATTCGAACTGAATTTGAATTCATTTATCTATTTCAATAAGAATCTACAATCATGATTATTGCCAACTTCAACCATCATTCGTGTATTACCCTAATAACACAACACATGATTACTATAGAGATAGATATGAACTATGTGTACTACATGAACTCGAATTCTATTTTTTGAACACACTTGATGTTGATTCCAAATAATAGTACATTTGATGTACTAACTATATATTACTAATCTAAACCATGTTCCATATGTACACCGTGTTTATCACACATAGTATAGTGCCCCGGCCCCTACATTATGACAAGTATTTAGACCTGAGCTGCAAAAGCCACACATTAGCCCAAATTATGATCAATATTCTATATGTTATACGTAGTACTAGCAAGGTGCCCATGCATTCCACAGAACATCAACATGATCAAGGGGAGGCCGAATTTCCAAATATGGAGAGGGGTGTGGGTATCTTTTTTCAAAATTGCCATAGTTTCCTTCCTACCCGTCAGATATAAATCGGACGACCTATATTGCAGGATAGCAGGCACACCATCATCAACAACTCCTTTTTTATAAGAGTAGAGATAAAATATATTATATGTAGTATAACATGTTCATAACCACACCATGTGTATCACCGTTATATATATTCACACATGCGTCGGTTTAAAACACTATGATAAATTCTTCAAATATCTGAATTCGCTTTTTATAATGAAGTATGATCTCTATTCGTCTTTTACACCCACACAATCCTCTTATCTTTGTAGCTAGTGCTAACTTTCTCTCGTGCATGCACACACCCGCATCCCTCTCACCCTCCCTTAGCATTCTCTAGATCCATCGCGCAAATTCGTCTTTTCACTTTAGGTCGTTCACCCATGGTGTGTGTAGGCCCAGCTCCTTCTTTATGACACACATCGATCGATATGCCTCTCTAGCCAGGTGTGCCTAGCACAAACACAAGCTTCCCCTAGCACAAACACAAGCTTCCCCTTTTCTCTTATCACCGTCCATGCCTCACTCCCACCACTCTTTTCATTGATCTCATACTCGCACACTCCTTCCCCCTCGATATAGTATGACTCTCGCACCACCTCCTAGATGCATCCCTTTCTCTCTCTCTATCCTTCTCCCCGTGCCTCATTTGCTTCTAACACACACATGCATGTATATCGATCGATCTCCCAACATATACCTAGGTCGACTTTAACTATTCCCCCCCATCGATCTTCCTATGTAGTTACGTCTGCTTACCACAGCCATATCATCCCCCCTCATCATTCATGCATGCCTCCTGACCCGTCTCTCACACGCACGTGCACAGACAGGCAGCCATCCCCTCTCTTATTGATATTGCAGGCGTGCCCTCTGGTTGTCTAGCAAGCCTATCCCACAATTTGTTAGAAGCAACTCCACTACCACCCCCTCCAACACTCTAGCTCTGTCTCTCTCCCAACCTTATTCCTCTCCTACACATATGCATGGATGTCGTTCGATCTCCCTTAATACATGAGGTAGATCGATCTCCCTTAATACATGAGGTAGGCCCCTCTCCTCCTCCACACATATACCAGCCATTGTACCTCTCTCCTCCTATCGGTCTATGATGGTTGAAGTTGGCAACAATCATGATTAACTATCTCCTCCTCCTAATTAATTGAGGTAGGCCTCTCTCCTCCTAATTAATATAGTTAACTATAGTTAATTAGGCCTCCCTCCCCCACCACAGACCAATAGTCGAGCGCTGTAGGTAGGTATCCAGGCCACAAAGACAAACTGCACATGTCCCCTCTCACGTTCTAGTAGGCCAGCCACTCTATATCTTTGACGTGGGCACACACAAATTCGATCGCACTCTTTATCAATCGTTTGCGCACACACACATCATCCCTCTCTTTGATTCTATGGACACCTCAAGCCGATGATACCTCCACTCTCTTCTCGTGGATCGCCCCCTCTATATATATGATATATCTAGGACTCTATTTCACACACATTGCATATGTTACATTTTTTGATTGACCCCCCCCCAAAAAAACTCTCACGAACCCACACACTATATCTCTCTACGTTTGTATCTCTGTCACAGAACCCCACATAGGTGGTGTACGTATACAAGAAGAGAATAGGTGCACCGTGCACGTACTCACGCTTCGTGCCCAACCACACCCACATGGGTACACGGTGGAGCTCATTTCTGTACAAAATGGCAGCCCACGTGCTCTTTTGAATGCGTGTAGCGGTTGTTTACCTACGGAGGTCGTGTACCACGCATGCACGAAACAAAGTTCGACTTGATGCGTTGGCGCGTTATTTTTAAATAAACTTATATTGCTCAATGGCACGTACATAGAATATAAAATGATTTTTATGGAGAAAAAGGTAGTCCCCTCCATTATATACAATGGAGCCTGCCTGCCTAGTTTGTCTCTCTTCAGAGTATCTCACACAAGGCTGCGGTGGCCTCTCACTCTCACACTGTTGGTCACTGATCCGGGCGCATCCTGTCCGTCGGTGGAAAGGGAGGACGTGCATCATTTCTCCGTTCGACGGCGGCGAGGCAGCACGTCCTGATCTGCGGTACACGTTGTTCTCTCTGACCAAGCTCCGGCGCGGTAGGGCCTACGCCACCTACTCGCTGCCGCAGTATGGGCAGATTCCGCCTGCCGCCGCTCACCTAGTTACATCCCGACGACCTCTAGGTATCCCCTCCGGCCTTGCTCCACTGCCCGTCTTCCCACGTCGCTGCATGTGTATCTTCCATGGTTCTTTGACCAAAACGCAGCTCGTCCGGTGTACTTTCCATACTGCAATCTCGTCCTCACACCGTTTTACGAACACAACCGTGTTGTTATCTTCCCTTAGGATAAGGAATATGCTTCCTTTTTGTCGTCGCATGTGTCATTAACTGTTATTGGCCAGTAATTGTTTTCTTTCTACCTCTTTTTTACAACTAGGGCTATCCATTTCACCACGTTGCTATTGCGACCTTTTGGTGAACTTCACAAATCACTTTTTTCTTAAGAGTGTTTTGTGCAGTTGTACTAAAATGTCACACGGGCAACGTCTCTACATTTCAGTGCGACTGCACAAATGGAGATTGGTTTTGCTCTATCCTCCTCATCCAACTTCGAGCCTAATCTTCTCCAACTAGTTAGTCTTAAGAGAGACCGCAAAGGTGACCGGCTTCTATTTGTGTGTTTATTGTTTCATCAGCAGTCCTCTATTATCGTAATCACACTTAATATCTTTGGAACAGGGACGCTCAGCTCTATTTTAGTGGAACTGCACAAAATGATCGGAATGTTGCATGCTCCAGACAGCTACTTTTTTTCCCAACATGCCTTGTTGATTTAGACAGAGCTGGGGGGACGTTGCTGCCAATGAAAGCATGGATCAATTCTAATTTAACACCTTCTCACAACTTTGTCTTCAGGTGTGATGTAAACATTAGCTCTCATCTGCTAATAATTGAGATGCATTAGCAAGGAAGTTAGTTTTTTATTGTTTCCGAAAGAGCATCGATGGCAAGACACTTGAAACAAAAGATGAAAGCTCACACCATTGTACAATTTCATGTCGCTGGAAAATTATTTGTATAGTACATCAATTATCTAAACAAATGCTGGAAGCTTGATAGCATTGCCAGAGGCCTCTTTGGCATCCTGGTCCATGTGCCATGCACAAAATTATACTTCTTCGTTCCTAAATATTTGTCTTTTTACAAATTTCAAATGGGCGTATTTTAGAGTGTAGATTCACAATGAGTGAATCTACACTCTAAAATATGTCTATATACATCCGTATGCAGTAGCCCATTTGAATCTCTATAAAGACAAATATTTGAGTAGTCACTCGTTGAAATCTCTAGAAAGAAAAATACTCCGGAGTATATTTAAGAACCGAGGGGGTAGTGCACAGCCGCATGGGAGACCCAGCCCGGTCGTTGCGCCGCATTAATAGTGAGTAATGGGTAGTCAAATCATAAGCCCCACCTTTCCCACTGTAAGTTGCTCGGAAGAAGCAACCATCAATACACTCTTCTTTGAATTCGCTCATACTACTCCATCCGTCACTGTTTATAGAGCACGCTTCAGAAAAAGAAAAAAAATCTCTTTTACCAAGGCGACTAGCAATCGGCCTGAAATATAGCATTGCTAGTTATAGCACGACGTCTATTACTAGAGGAAATAATGCGTACACACATGCATGCAGTGCTTCCACCTCGGGTACACACATGCATGCACTTACTCCACTCCATAATACATCGATAGAAAATTGTGGACTTGATTGCGGTTACCATGCCCTAATTAATTGAGCATTAAACCAAACGCGTCTAAAGTCTCTCTGGTGGTGGAAATGCATTGAGAGAAATGCATCATAATGAAGCACGCCCTGTAAACTGTGACGGACGGAGGAGTAGTATGAAGGTGCAAAACCAAGTACGCGTATGGCCAGTCGATCAACGCACCTCCTCGTGGCATATCACTGACATGTGGGACCGGAGTGTGAGCAAACCGATCTCAATTGACGGCAAAATGGCCAACCTGCCGTTCCTTGAGAGAGACGAGGAGCGAGAACACACAGACGGGCTCGCACGGAGGCCAAGATATATTCGAGCATGGTCGATCGATATCATCATTACATGTTGGGCTGCCGTTTTCCGCCCTTCTCTGGAATAAATGTGTACTTTATCAGAGATTTAAAGAAAATAAGAGTACAGACGCTCCACCATGCGGTTCTAGTAGTAGTACTACTTGTACTACTAAACCTTGCGCTTGGCTCTTCGCCTCTTCGTGAAGTCGAACAATGATGGTACTCCGCATGTTCGGTACTACAGTGTATGCCTCTGGTAATCTGACACCGAATGAACTGATGCATGTCCACCGCCTGGGCGAGGGTAGGTTGCATTAGTCAAAAGTCGTAAGCGAGCTTCACCTTGTCCTGCAAGCTTTTCCTCGTTCTGCGAGTTAATGGGACACACCAAAAACTAGTGCTAGTCCATACTCCCTCCTTTCCGGTTAATATGGCTTAATCTTTTTTGCGGGTAAATGAGAGAGCTTTATTCATATATAAGCATTCTTAGGACGATCAGCCAAGACACTGGTCACTAGGAAGCAAGGTACACCGCAAAAAAGAAGTAGGAAGCGAGGTGTTTCATCAAGCCAGCTCTCGGCCACATTCAAAGTGCAGCAAGCACGGTTCGCACAAAGATGCGCCGCAAGGTTTGCTGACCTGTTTACATGCTGAACAAAAAAAAGAGGAAATATTACCGAGCGCTCCTATTTGTAACAAGATATGAGCCAGAATTAAGCAAGAATTGTGGCGAGTGTTCCATGCAATCAACTTCCATTATCACATGCGAGAACCCTCGAAGAGAACCAAATATGTTGAAGATTGCTTTATCACATTTTAAAAATATAATAAGAGTGCAGACGCTCCTCCATCCGGTTTCTAGTACTACTATAGTACATACCTCTATAGACTATAGTAGTAGTACTAGTACTAGTAAACTTTGCGCTTGGTTGTTCGCCTCTTCAGGAAGTCGAACAATAATAGTACTAGTATAGTGTATGCTTCTGGCAATCTGACACTGAATTAACTGTTGCACGTCCACCGCCTGAGCGAGGGAGAGCTTGCATTAGTCAAAAGTTTCTCCTTGTCCTGCGAGCCATCACGCGCAAGCTTCTCCTGTCCTACAAGCTTCTCCTCGTTCGGCAAGTTGACGGGACACAACAAAGTAATGCTAGTCCATACTGCCTCCTCTCCGGTTAATATGGCTTAATTTCAAACGAGATAAATACACTGTCTGTCATTGTATATTTTTAAAAATACGGTCATTGGACTTCATAATACGCTCATTGCGCCCAATAACATTTTCCAGTGTTTATACGGTCACTAGCTCACCCTGGCTGAGTATGTGTGTGCATGCACGTGTAGGTTGAGCACTTGAGCGTGACCGTGTGTGTTCCGTCGTGTGCTCGGACATGCATGCATTAGGGCGTCGTGCGCGTTTTTGCGTCCATGTGTACATGTGACTGTTGCATACACATAGGAGGAGTACATGTAGGGGCCACTAAAGGAGCAGTCAAATCACACAGTAAGTTAATCGGAAGAAGAAACCATCATTTCACTCTTCAATGACACGTACGCAATATAAAATGGTTGATATGGAGAGAAAAAGAAAACCACTATATATACACTAGCAGGAGCCTAAGAGACAAGCATGCTTGGTTGGGTTGCTCTTTTCAGAAGCATAGAACGACGACTGCCACACCGCTGGTCACATATCCGGCCTGATCCCGCAGCTGGGGGAAGGGAACAATGTTCTGCATAGACGCGGTCGACATCGGCGAGGGAGAAAATCCATAGTCGGTGCGTCCCAATCACGGGTCACCGCGGTATGGGCCGATGCCGCGTCCCAACCGCCCTTCTAGCTACAGCCCGACGTCCCAGGTAGTCCATCTTCCTTTTGGAGCCGGCTTGCTCCACTGCCGCAGCTCCCCACGTAGCTCCATCTCCATGTCGATCTTTCTCTACTTATACCGGCTTCTACTTGTGATAATTTTATGTCTCATGAACTAGTGCCAGTACTATTATTCTAATCACACTTCTCCAATATCTTTGCCATCAGGGATGCTCAGCTCAATTTTAGTGGAACTGCACAAAAGCATCGTATGATCCGAGGGTGCCAGCCGTCTTTCCTTCTACAGGTTCTACCTGGCCAGGAAATTAAATCATGTTTAGGGTTTAGGGTTTAAGTCATAGTGACCCCATCGGTAGTTTTTCTTTCGTACACGCTCTCACAACTTTCGTCTTTAGTTGTGAAGTAAATATTGTCTATGATCTGTGAATCATTGAGATGCATCAGCATGCGTGTTAGTTTTTCTTTGTATTTGATGGAATGTTGTAACGGGGCAACCTTGGCGTAGGAATGAAAATGGAGTGGAAAGTTTCCGTTTTTCCAGAGAAAAAAATGAAAACGGAGAGAAACCAACGTTTCGTTTCGTTGGATCGCGCCATCGAGCAAAACCAAAGTTTAAATCACGTCTGTCCCGTTCGTGTCTCACCCTCCTCCACGGCTCGACCCCACACGGTCGCTCAGCATGCCACTCACCGCAAACCGAGTATACGGTAACTTTCCTGCCTGCTTGTCGATGGATCGTGCCATGGAGTACTAGTACTACTGGAAGAGATTGACGAGTTTGGGGAGGACAGCTAGCTGTAGCACGGACTCCCAAGAACTTTTTACATGCATGTTGTGGCCGGCTATTGCGACCTTTGAACGCGGAGCAGTCGCGTGCACCAGGAAGCGGCGCGGACGACGCTCTCTCAGCCGGCGTGCCACTTCAATGCCAGCGCCAGTGAGAGGTCGCGTCCCCTTTGGCCGGGCATGAATGCGGCATTGACCGTTTCGGGCGGGAAGCACGCGCGGGTGATGAAGAGGGTTCGGGTTGGTCAGGAGCGGCCGTGGCAGCGGTCCGGACGCCCACAAACAAGAGATGATGTACGTTAATATTGCCGCGTATATAATTAACAATGTAAATAATGTGCTAGTTGGACAAATATGATTGGAGATGGAGATGGAAATGGAATTTTACGTAAACACGGATATGCATGTCTATGTCTATCTGTGTGTGCGCGACGACTCTCACAACATGGAAGCGGGGGCGTGTTTTTGATCGAGTTTTCTTTCTTGGTACGTTAAAAAATTGTCCGCCAGTTTTCATTTCTTTTTTCTGGGAACGCGCATATTCTATTTAAAACCACTGCTATGGAGAGATTTTTTTACTCCATTATAGCCTCTTGTTTGATAGAGTTTCTCGTGTTTCGCTCTCTCACCCTCTCCATATCAAAATAAGATGATAGTGTCCACACTATTTCTCTCCTCACTGGTGGTCACAGATCCGGCCGAATCCCATCCGCTGCGGGAGGTGAGGAGGTGCAGCGTTGACGTTGTCGCCGTCGGCGATGGAGGAAGCCGATGCGCACCGTCCTCTCGGAGCCGGCGCTGGCGCGGACGAAGGTCCTCCGCACCCTTGTTCGCTGTCGTCGTGTGGGCAGATCCCGCTTGCCTGCCTAAGCGACATCTCGCCCACCTGAGGTATAACTTCTTGTACTGGTCCAGCTCCCCAGGTCGCTGCATGCGGGTTTTCTTCTATGCGACTACTCCCCAGCTCCCCATGTATAGTAGCTAGGGTTCGTCGGTTGGTCCAACATCACCTACTATTATAGAGGAAATGCCACTCGAAAGTTGTCCTGATTTATGCCTTGGTGGAGGTATACATGTTGTTTCAACAGAAAGTACATAGTGGTTGTGCAGTCATTGTCCATATGCTCCTATTGCTGCTGCTAATCTAATACTATCACCGGTTAAATGAAGAAATGTTTTTTTCTCGGGTATCCTGGTTTAGTTCCCATTAAGATAATCATGATGCTTCTGTTTGTTGGTGTACTTTTCATAATTCTTATTAATAATTGAGATGTCGTTGTTAATCTTGTAAAACAAAGTAACAACACTATATCCCTTTTTTATATTTTTGGAAACAGCGATGCGTATCTCCATACCCGGGCATGTCTTCCTCAATTTTAGTGGAACTGCACAAAATTGGATGGCCATTGTTGTTCCACCTCACTGTCCTCTGCCACGTGGTTCTTCCTTCCTCGAGCTTGATTACTGAGAAGAAACAGACCACAGTGAGGATTTGTCAAACTTCATAGGTGCCTCACCCAAACTTGATGCCAAATGGATGATGCATCACCACGATGACCTATCGATGCTCATGGTTGCGCCTCATGGTTGCGCCGGCTGGTGAAGTTGATCAATTTTCAATGAAAAACAAGTTGTCTTCCATCAGTGCTCTTTGCTTGTTACCCACAAAGATGATATCCTTCGTCAGTTCACCTTGGTTGCGTTGGAGACGCAGTCGTCTTTCACGTTGGTGCAATTTTATCACACAATTGGCTATGAAACAAATGTTTCCTCGAAGAAGGATCGACGTTGGTACTAAGAGCATAAGTTTTGTATTGTTTTCTAAGCCTTCTCACAACTTTGTCTTTAGCACCCCTGTAATTTTATTTGTCTAGCTATTAACTTCTATTAAAAAAATGGTGTGGACTAAAAACCCGAATGGACGTAGTAGCCCTCCATTTTTATTTACTCCGCATATTAGATTTGACTGAAGTCAAACTTTGTAAAGTTTGACCAAGTTTAGGCCCAACACAAGAAACCATAATTATTATAGAGGGCAAACTATACATACTCTCAAACCTTTCCGATAATTGAAATTAAAATTCTTTATTTGTACACACTCTTACATGTTTTCGATAATTTGGTGCATGTGTGGTTATTCACTTAAGGGAAGGTAGTGTACCGCACGTGAAGGACAGGAAGTGCGACCAGGACGCGTGGATCGTTAGTTCATCGGATGTACTCCCTCTGTTCCTAAATATTTGTCTTTCAAGTGGTTTGAAATGGACTACCACATACGGATGTATATAGGCATTTTTTTATAGTGTAGATTCACTCATTTTGCTTCGTATGTAGTCATTTGTTAAAATCTCTAGAAAGACAAATATTTAGGAACAGAGGGAGTAGTAGTTTTCTTCATTGGTACATTAAATAAAGAGTTTCGTTTCATACTTACACAATTTAAAACGATTGTTATGGAGAGAATAAGAAAACCACTCCACTATATATTAGTCATATACATGAGTACTATATGGACGCAGCTTCATTGACTTTAGTGCACCTTCCTTTGGGTTTATGACAGGTGGGCCCAAAATGTGGCTGGCCCACCTATCGTATAGCCAAAAGCAGGTGCAGTTAAGGCACCGGAGCTCAGTCCGTACTACAATATATATATATATATATATATATATATATATATAAAAGCTGGAGCATCAGCGCTTGTATGACGCCCCAAGACCGACGCTTCAGACGCCTTTCATGTTTTCCGAGTTTCGCTGTGTATTTCATTTGCTCTCTTGCATTGCATCATGTCATCATGCCATCATATCATTAATTTTATAACTCTTTTAAATAAATTATATGGATCTTCATTCCATTTAAATCAAGGGAAGGTGACTTCTCTTTGTAACATATCCTCCCAATATTAGGGAGCTATATTAAAATATTCCATTCATGTGGAATTACCTTGACACACTTGCAAAATAATTCCCTATGCCTTTGTTATCTCACGTCTTGACCTCAAACTTTGTCCAATAAATTCTTTCGGCATTTTCCCGAGCTCCACCGAAATTCTCAACATTTCCGGACCTACCAAACACCCACTTCTTTCACCCACCCATTTGAACTAAATTCAAATGAGTTCGGATCTAGGTTTCCCAACACCCTTCCGACCATTTTCGTTAAATCATTCATATTTTCCCGAACTCAGGAAAATATCTCACTAGTCCATACTCCTTCCCTAACCTCTTCTTTTTCTCTTTTCTTTCTTTCTTTTTCTGTAAATGGAAAAGAGAGAAGCCCATTTTGGCCCAATGACCAGGCCAGCCCATCGAACCTCCTAAAGCCCAGCCGGCCTAAGGCATAGCAACCCCTCCTAACCCTAGGCCCCGACCCTCTCCATCGACCTCTCCCTCTCGCTCCCCTGCTCGTTCCCACCAGCGCCGCCAGGAGCCCGAGCCCATCTCCCTCGCTCGATCCCCTCCCCTTGTTTTCCTTTGAGTGCTCTACCTCGCCCTTCCTTCTCCCCCACACCGCCATCGCCTCCCTCCCCGCTGCTAGCACCTTCGCCTCCCTGCCATGGCACCCCCATAGGAGCTCCCAGCCGCCGGAACGGGTCGCCACCGCCCGGTTCCTCTCGCCTCCTCCGGCGCCTCCCTCCCCTGCTCCGCCGCCGCCTCGCTGCTTCCTCCCCGCCTCCGGCGAGCGCCTCCTCTATGCTCGAGCTCCTCCGCCTCAGCCACCTCCTCCCGCTCGCAGGCCCTCTCCTCTCCTGCACCTCGTCCCCGACGCCGGCAAACCCGCCGCCGCGCGCGACCACGCCGGCCTCTCCTTCCTGTACCAGCGACTTCGCCTCCACCTCGTCGCCCCTCCTTCTCTGGCTCGCCTTCCAGGTCATCGCCGTGCATGTTTTGCCTCCTCTGGACGAGGCCCCGATGCCATGGCCGGGCCCGACCTGCTCCGAGCTCCGACGACCACAGGCGCCTACCTCCGTCATCCCCCTGGTCAAGTTGATGATGCCAGGGCCAACCCCAAGGTCTCCCCTGCCGTTGGCATCAGCCGCAGATGGTAGGTCCAACAGACCTGTGCCTGCCATGGCCCTCCTCGTGCCCCTGCTTCCTCTTCGACGGCCTTCTCTGGCTGCAATCACCTTTGCGGCCAAGACCACCGAATCCAGGGATGCGAGACCGCCTCCGTGGGCTCCTTTCCCCAAGTGCCACGACCGGCAAAGACCAAGTCCGAGACCTCCTCGAATAGGAGTAATTTTGGGTTGCCAAGTACCCCTTCGGATTCGTCAAGAACCTCTGGTACGACTACTCCCGGTGATGCGTCTAGTACCTCTACCGATGACCCGAACACTACGACTACGTCTACCGCTACTGTCGCAAGAATCGAGACCGGCAGTCCGAAGATGCAAGTACCACTCCGAACCATGTAGAACTACCGTCACCGAAGACCCGTGTAAAGCAAGCGTCAAGTTCCATTACCGTCACGTGAACCACTACTTTCAGGACGGCCGTGAACGACTACTTCCGTCGACGAACTTAATACGTTTCGAAAACGCACGCTCGAAGGTATAACCCTGAGATGACCGTCCGAGAATGAATGCTTGTGTTGTATGAGATGCACCCTTTGTCTACACCGTGTCCGAGCTTTCATGCCATCGACTCATGGGAACCCGGTAACCGGGGTCACCCCACCATCTTTTGCACGCACCCGCCACACTTTGTTTTGCACCGCTATCCTCATGAGCTACCGGAACCGATATGTTGCCGTGGCATCATTTTCGGATTCGTTGCCGTGGCACCCCTTTCGTCTCCCGCCACGATAACAAATGCTTCATAACATGCTCTTATCAACATTTTTATAAATATTGCATAAAACTTGCAAATGTCATCCGCATCATGATAACAACATCAAGAATGTTTAAATTGTTGTTGAATTATATTGCTAATGCACATGAGGATTTACCGGAATTGTTGTTTGTTGTTTCGGCCTCATTTTTAATGCCTAACCGTGTAGTTCTGATATGCTTCACCTCTTGCCATGTTAATCAACATTTAATATTGTTGGGTACATAACCGAGAGAGAACTAAATAATTGATGTGGTGTTTCGTCAATATGCAACTCGTTGCATATTGAGCTCCACTTAATTTGTAGTATTGTTTGTTGCATATTGTCATGCCATGCCATGCCTCATTAAACCGGACATGCATCATATTTGATTGTGCATCATGCCATGTTTATGTGATGGTTGTTTACCATGTTGTTTGCTTCTTTCTGGTGTTGCTTCTTGTTGTTAGTTCCAGTAACGTCGCGTTTGTGAGGATTTGTTCAACTCCGTCTATTTGTCTACTTCTTGGACTCGTTCTTCTTCCTTGCGAGATCTCAGGCAAGATGACCATACCCTCAAAATCACTTTTGTCTTTGCTTGCTAGTTGTTCGTTCTGCAGTTATGTCGCGCTACCTACCACTTGTTATATCATGCCTCCCATATTGCCATGTCAAGCCACTAACCCACCTTTCTAGCAAACCATTGTTTGGCTATGTTACCGCTTTTGCTCAGCCCCTCTTATAGCGTTGCTGGTTGCAGGTGAAGTTGAAGATTTGTTCCATGTTGGAACATGGATATGTTGGGATATCACAATATCTCTTATTTAATTAAAGCATCTATATACTTGGTAAAGGGTGGAAGGCTCGGCCTTATGCCTATGTTTTGTTCCACTCTTGCAGCCCTAGTTTCCATCATACCGGTGTTATGTTCCTTGATTTTGCGTCTCTTACGCAGTTTGGGTGTTATGGGAACCCCTTGACAGTTCGCTTTGAATAAACCTCCTCCAGCAAGGCCCAACCTTGGTTTTACCATTTGCCTCACCACCACCTATACTTTTCCCTTGGGAGTCACGCTCCCGAGGGTCATCTTTATTTTAACCCCCCGGGCCAGTGCTTCTCTAAGTGTTGGTCTGAACCGAGCTGCCTGCGGGGCCACTTTGGGGAAACTTGAGGGCTGATTTTACTCGTAGCTAGTCTCATCCGGTGTTGCCCTGAGAACAAGATACGTGCGACTCCTATCGGGATTGTCGGCACATCGGACGACTTTGCTGGTCTTGTTTTACCATTGTCGAAATGTCTTGTAACGGGGACTCCGAGACTGACCGGGTCTTTCCGGGAAAAGAAATATCCTTCGTTGACCATGAGAGCTTGTGATGGGTTAAGTTGGGACACCCCTGCAGGGTATAAACTTTCACGAGTCATGCCCGCGGTTATGTGGTAGATGGGAATTTGTTAATGTCCGATTGTAGAGAACTTGACACTTGACTTAATTAAAATACATCAACCGCGTGGGTAACCGTGATGGTCTCTTCTCGGCGGAGTCCGGGAAGTGAACACAGTCTGGTGTTATGCTTGAACGTAAATAGTTTCAGGATCACTTCTTGATCACTTCTAACTTCTCGGTCGTTGCATTGCTTCTCTTCTCGCTCTTATTTGCGTATGTTAGCCACCATATATGCTTAGTGCTTGCTGCAGCTCCACCTCATTACCTTACCCTACCCATAAGCTTAAATAGTCTTGATCTCGCGGGTGTGAGATTGCTGAGTCCTTGTGACTCACGGATACTTCCAAACAGTTGCAGGTGCCGATGATGCTAGTGCAGGTGACGCAACCGAGCTCGAGTGGGAGCTCGACGTAGATCTTGATTGATTTTTTGTGTCTTTTCCGGTTGACCAGTAGTGGAGCCCGGTTGGGACGATTGGGGATCTAGCCATTGGGGTTGTCTTCTTTTATTTTGGTTCCATAGTCGGACCTTTGATTGTACTTTGGATGATGTATGAATTACTTATGTATTGTGTGAAGTGGCGATTGTAAGCCAACTCTTTATCCCTTTCTTATTCGGTACATGGGATTGTGTGAAGATTACCCCTCTTGCGACAAAACTACCATGCGACTATGCCTCTAAGTCGTGGCTTGACACGTGGGAGATATAGCCGCATTGTGGTGTTACAGCTTGTTCGCTTGGGTTTGCACTCTCGACACTCTCACCGCGCTACATATATATATACACGCAGGAGGCTCAGCGTTCCTTTGCTAGGGTTTGCTATATTCACAGTCTCTCGCCCTCTTCACCAAATCTAAACAAGACTTCGCTGTGGCCTCTATCTCTCTCACCCCCTCACAGCTGGCGAAGGAGGCGTCTGGATCCCGTCACACCGGGAAGGGGAGGAGGTGCCGCGTTCACTCTATCGCCTTCGGCGAGGGAGGAAATCCACTGCCGGCTGTGCTTTTCTCTTTCACCCAGCGCCTGTGCGGGAGGGCCACCGACCCCTTCTTCCTCGCTGCCGTACGTAGTGTGGGCAGATCCGACCTCCCGCCGCACGCCTTGCCACATCCCGACGACCCTAAGGTATAAGTTTCTTTGAAACCGTCATTGGTCTAGCTGCATGCGGATCTTTTTCGATTCCGTAGTCGAATCTAGGTCTTGGTTCAAAGAGGAAATAAGGGTACGGTGGGGTGGAGCATGAATCTAGGACGTGGTTCAATGAGGAAAGGAGGGAGGGAAAGTAGTATAGACTAGCTATCCAGCCGCTTTGTTGGTCGAAAAGGGAAAAAGGGGGTAACCCAGTACACACATCTGTAAGGAACCGAACTCTTTGTTGAAAAGGGAAAGCAACTGGGGGGTCGGGTAGTTTGTGCAGGACTAGATTTGCTGCCCTCACATAGGAAAAAGTTTCAAAGAGAACAAATATGGGACCAACGCAGATATGCTTCTTGGCTACATACTCGGCATCACCCATTTATATGTGTGGACGCACATGGTGCTGGCATGTCCCATGTCCCATCCACATGATCTTGCAGTGTGTTTTGAGATTTTGTGCTACTTGTATTGGTACTGTTTTAAATAAATGTTGAATTGAATCTATTGTATTTCTCTCTTTCCCCATTAAGTAGTGAACAAAAATGGTACGAAGCCAGAAATGATGCTTGTTGCTTTGTTACAACAAACTCTGCATCACCCCCTTTATACGTAGATGGAAGAACATGGTGTTGTTGCGCCCACTCGCCCCTGGAGATATTTATGCTTTTTTCTTAATCTAATGCTGATGGTAAAATTAAGCAATGCCACTCTCAGAATTAACTACTGAACTATTTTAAGAGAATTTCTCTGTTAATATGAATCAATGCAACCGTTTTAGAGATGCTACTGTCCTATACTTTGTTTTCCATCAAGATAAGGTAGATGCTTCTTTTTATGGCCGCATGTTTCATCCTCCTTTATTGGCAGTAATTGTTTCCTTTTTTGCCTTTGTTAAATCAGGGATATCTATTCAAATTGTTGCTATAGCAAACTTAAATGTCACATCGGCGAATTTACTTGATTTCAGTGCAACTGCACATAACGAGATTGGATTTCCTATTCGTGTTGGCAGATTCGTATGTGCTCTTGTGTGCGTCATGACAGGTTGGTACTTGCCTTCATCCACATGATCATGAGTGTGTTTTGAGATGCTGTGCTACTTGTATTGGTACTGTTTTAAATAAATGTTGAATTGAAGCTATTGTATTGCTGTCTTTTCCCATTAAGTAGTGAACAAAAATGGGAGCAACCCAGACATTATGCTTGTTGCTTTGTTACAACAAACTCTGCATCACCCCCTTTATAAGTAGATGGAAGCACATGTTGTTGTTGCGCCCACTATCCCCTGGAACTATTTATGCTTTTTGTTAATCTAATGCCGCTGGTAAAATTAAGCAATGCCACTCTCAGAATTAACTACCGAATCTTATTTCAAAACTGCAACACTAGTTAGGGATTGACGGGATTACCATTTTTGTGGCCGCATGTTTCATCCTCCTTTATTGGCCAGTAATTGATTCATTTTTTGCCTCTGTTAAAACAGGGATATCTATTCAACTTGTTGCTATTGTGACATTTTGCTTCGCTTAATTTTGGTGGAACTGCACAAAATGAGACCGAATTTTCATATATGTGTTGAGATCTCTTAGATCTTCCTCAGGAGTTGTTTCAAATCTTGGTCTTGAAAGGTCAGTACCTACTTTCCTCAGAATTAACTACTGAATCTTAGTTCAAAACTGCAACACTTGTTAGGGATCGACGGGAGTACCATTTCTGTTAGGGATCGGCCGGAGTACATGTTTAAGAAATGTATTGTTCAGATAATGTCTCTGTTATTATATATCAGTTACAGTGTTTTACAAATGGTACTATCCTGCTTTGTTGTTCTTTCTACATATTTAACCAAGGTATTGTTAAGATAATGTCTCTGTTAAAATGAATCAGTCACATTGTTTTAGGAATGATACTTTTCTGCTTTGTCGTTCTTTATACATGTTGAAACAAGGCATTGTTAAGATAATGTCTTAGTTAATATGAATGAATCATACTGATTGAGAATTACTACTCTCCTGCTTTGTTTCCCATTAAGATAAGGTAGATCAGTAGATGTTTTTCTTCTGGGAGTACAAGTCATCAACCGTTATTTCTAAGTAATTGTTTCCCTTATACCTATTGTTGCATACAACAATATCAAAATTAAAGCTCGATTTTATTCCGACTTTGATTTTAGTTGAACTGCACAAAAGGAGCCAATGTTTCTAAGGCAAACTGCTGCATTAGTGGGTCCAGTTGGTCTTACCACTTTGCAGAAAGAAGCAATCACTGTTTGCGCTACATTACACAAGGAATGATTAAGAAGCTTTACAGAGTATTAGTAGACGCTGGTGACATGACTAGTCTGCAGAGAGCATAGGAAACTCTACAACACGTGGAGTGCACTGGGCAAAAAGTGCCCAAACAAGTACAGGAAGCCAGGACTCCAAATCTGTCACTGTCATTCTAAGCAACTATGATGGGGCATCTGGTTATGGTAATCTGTTTACCGTACTTTCAGTTTGTTAGTCCACCGATTGGTGGGTTGACACTGGGGCCAATATTCATGTATGTGTTTCTGTGTCTTTGTTTTCTTTCAGCATATAAATACAATATCCACAGGGATGCTCAACTTGATTTTAGTGGAACTGCACAAAATGTCCAGATGGTTTGTGTCCTCCATAATACTTCATCATGCACAATACATCGAATGGTTCTCTAATCATTCGTCGTCACCTTGAGCCACCGGACTATATGTTTGAATGGTGCTGCTAGGGTCGGCCATTAAGAAGGGTAAGAAGAAAGACAAAAAGAGAGATGACTGCTTTACTTGTGGTTCAGAGGAACACTTGGCAAACAAGTGCCCCAACAAGTACCAAGAAGCCAGGACAGGACTCCAAGTCTGTCAATGTCACTCTAAGAAACAATGATGGGGCATCTGGGTATGGTAATCTGTTTACCATACTTTCAGTTTGTTAGTCCACCGATTGGTGGGTTAACACTGGGGCCAATATTCATGTGTGTGCTGATGTGTCTTTGTTTTCTGGCAGCATATAAATACGAAATCCATAGGGATGCTCAGCTTGATTTTAATGGAACTGCACAAAATGTTCAGATGGTTTGTGTCCTCCATAATACTTCATCATGCACAATACATCGAATGGTTGTCTAATCATTCATCGTCACCTTGAGCCACATGACTTTCAGATGACAAACTGATGACAAACCCTTCCCGTTCCACAATCATACGCATTACATATTTTGAATGGGAAAAGCTTGTCAAAGTTGACGTTAGTTTAATATATTGGAATTGGGAAACCTTGTCAATTTTTGCTCATTGATGTTAGCCAGAAGACATGCATTTTATATTTTTGAGTGGGACGCCCATTGTTGTGAGCAACGTCGATCGTTTTTTCCTATTTCTGTCTTTAGCTCAAAAGTAAATATTTACTCTGCTGAGATGCATAGTCACATGAATGTTGACTTATGTAAGATATTTTAAGAGTTTGTTCTGAATATTGTCTATGTAATGCAAGGCCTTGTGTTTGATTGCAAAGTTGAGCTTGGAATGTTGCGGGATGCGGCATCACAAGCTGTTCACCGTGCCTCCTGAGAATAATGCTTCGTATTGTTTTGCATGTCGATCTAATGCTAGTGATTTGCTTGTTAAGAAGATAATCCTCTTTGGTTGTTTCTGTGATTAAGAAGTTCATCGTCTTATGTTTCATTCATAGCCTATACGACAAGTAGGGTAGGTTAGATGTGAAACCATATGATCTTCCGACGAACTCATCATCTTACGCCGTGATTGGATCATCGTTTTCCAACCAAAACCCCTTGTAAAACTGACGCTTGTAAATAAAAGCAGATGGTCTCGGGCGAAGCGCTTGGTTTGTCGATTTTGACTAGTAAAATATACACTGGTCTCTCAAATTGCACGCGTAACCCACCGGTTTTACTTACAGACCTCAGGCCCTCGGTTTCATTACACCTACGCATTGTTTCCGATGATGAGTAAATTACACTTGTATCTTAATACAGGTGTGAAATAAACCAGAGCTCCCAAGCACGGTCTTACCGTTTCATGCTGTCTCAGTCTCTTGAAGGTGCTCATAGGTGTCCGATGATCCTGGCTTCCTAAATGAGCAGCGGGCGCTGTATCAGACCATCCGTAGGGCCCGCGAGGCCCTCTCTGTCGTCCTTCGAGTTGTTGCGCTCGCCGTGGCACCGAGCATTGTTAACATGGTCAATGAACATGAGGATTCAGGAGATGACTTTATTTTGAGTGGATGACAGTAGGGACCCACTAGGGCCATAGCCGTATGTACGCAAGTGCCTTCTTATTATGTACAACTATATTTTTTTTGCTTCCTCCTGGTTTCCTGACATCACGGTCCCACACCATACTCAACCTATGTAGTCAATATAAACGAGAGAATTGCACAAGGTGCGGCGGACAGCTGGGACCAAGCAGCTTGAGTAGTATTTGTGTTTTTGAGGCGTGAGCACTGCAGAGTTTTTCTTGGCGATGTTTTCGTTGTTGTTCAGAGGAGAGCAGGGTATTAACTGGGTGGGTTGTGGCCCGTCGAGCCCAGGACAGATATCCAGCCCAGATATTAATTTTTTTCAAGATGAAAATTGCTAGCCCAGCAATACGTTTTTTGAGGAATACCCAAGCAAGGTCAACTTGTTATTCTCCGGCCCGCTAGGCTGCAAATCTTTCCTAGGAGGGATGCATTAGGCTTAACAGGAAAATGGGCTTTAAAAATAATAAATGGGATGTAATTATAAAAACTAAGCAGTAACTATAAAAAATGCACTAAACATGAAATTAGTTTATAAAATATTATTTATGGATCTTGAAAATCTTAATTTTTGATTGTTGCGCGTGCAATGTTTCGTTGTATTTTTACGTAATACAAATTTATATTTAATCTGACTAGAAATTTCGAGATAAAGATATTTTGGATCCCATCAAAACATGGGAAATTTTATTGAATTCTATCTTGAACGGTTGGTTGAAATTATTAATCGTTGTCCTATCTAGAAAATGGGATGTACTTTTAACAAACTGTAAATGGGTTGTAGTAAATTCCATTAGAATTCAAAAATGGGATGTACATTCTTACAAATCGCAAATGGGCTATAAGTTCTTTGCCACACACTTGTGGGCCTACTAAGTTGACGTGTCCCCTAAAAAAAGAAGTTGACGCGTATGCAAGGCTTTGTCAACTTATTATAATCAACACATAGTTCTAGCAGCAGTGGCCGTTGGATGTCTATCCAACGGATGTCGTGCTTCTTCTTCAATCTCGGATATTCTAGCTTCGGCCGCCCAAAAAATGATTCCTCCCCCTGACATCTGGGGCGGACCGTTTCAGAGGCTGACCTGTGGGCCTACTAAGTTCACGCGTACCAAGGGCTTTGTCAACTTAGTTAATATAAACGATTCTAGCTGCAGTGACCGTACGATGTCCATCCAACGGCCGTAGTGCTTCTTCAACATCTGGTCTTCTTGCTCCAGCCGCCCAAAGCAGCACCGGTCGTGCCGCCTGGTCCTGCCTCCCATGGCCGGCTGTGCTGCCGCGGAGGCCTCACCGCCCCTACTACTCCTACCGCTGGCCATGCCATCCCTCCACTCACCCACACCCCCTATTATTCTGCGGCGACGGCAGCCTCACACCACAGCCGAACCTGTGAACCCTTGTACTCCTCTCCGCGCGGGCTTCCGCTGCCGCGTCTTCCCCGACTCCGCGTCGTCCCCTTCCTAGGCCTCGCCGTCGTCCACCGCCCTGGTGCTCTCGGCGTGGCGTGGTCAACATGATCAAGGAACGACTTCCATCGGAAGAGTACTGTACGTGGAGAGGCTGACAGCTGGGTCCACGACAGCCACAAGGAAGTGCCTCCTTATTACGCGCAAAATAATTATTCCTCCAGCTGATAGCAGGGACCTATCGGACGGGCCACCGTTTTTCGCGAAAAAACGTTTCCCCCTGACTGCTGGGACCCACCAGCTACATCCTCGCACGCAAGGAAGTGCATTCGGAAAAAAACGATTCGCCCCCCTGGCTGCTAGGACCCACTAGCTACATCTTCGCACGCAAGGAAGTGCTTGATAGTAGGGACCCACCTGGTCGAAGTGTACGTAGAGTTGTCATTCTGGTCGTGAACGTGTACGTACATACTGGTCCATGTAGAGGCGCGCACATGTCGTAGTAGAGGCGGGCACATAGCATGTACACGTACGTACATCGGCTAGTGTGCAAGAAAGAAAATACGGACACATACGTACATACGGGCAGGGTCTTGAACGCCTACTCGCGCATATGTACGGCCAGGGCTCGTGTACATGGCTGGGTCGGAACGGAGAAACAACGTCGTTGTCGTGTTCATGGGGAGCCAACCGGCTAGGTCGGAATGGAATGCGTCGTCGTGTTCATCAGGAGGGCTTGGACGGAACAGCCGATGGAAACAAGGCCCGGCGTATCGCACAATAGAGGAAATGGCCTTGTGTTCGACCGGCCACGTTCAAAACGGGATCCTGTTCATCGGGAGGGGTCAGGCGTACCGCAAAACTGAGGAAACGGACCTCATACGATCGAAACGGGGTCCTGTTGACCAGGAGGGGTGTGGCGTACCACAAAACGGAGGAAATGAACTTGTGTTGGAGCGCTACGGTCGAAACGGGGGTCATGTTCATCGGGAGGGGTGTGGCGTACCGCAAAACGGGACTCCACGGGACACTGTTCATCTCCACCGTCGACCCCCTCCAGCCTCCACGGGCTACTGTTCATCCACCGTCGACCTCCTCTAGCCTCCACCTATGACTGTTCATCCATGGGCTCCTGTTCATCCAGCCTCCACCGGGCGCTACTCCACCGGCTACTGTTCAACCAGCCCTCTCCATGAGCTCCTGTTCAACCACCCCTCCACGGGCTACTGTTCATCCAGCCCTCCACCATCTATTGCTCATCAGCCCTCCATGGGGTCATGATGTTCATCTAGCCCTCCACGGGGTCCTGTTCATCTAGCCCCAACCGGCTCGATCCATCGGGGTCCTGTTCATCCAGAGGCAACACCACGGGATCCTGTTCATCCACCCCCATCGGGAACTGTTAATCCAAACCCCCCAGCAACGCTCACTGTTCATCCAGAGGCAGCATCGATCGGCTTCAATTAGCAGCAGTAGCGAAGGAATCACTCGGGTTCAGTAACGTAGCTAGTGCAATCACTCGGGTTCAGTTAGAGCCCAACGCCTTGCTCGGGTTCAGTTAGAGCCCAACGCCTCGCACACACACGCGTACGTGTACGAGAGAAACGCACATCGCTCGGCCCCCGACCACCCACTGTAACCGGGAACTCCACGAAATTTTCCTCGCCCTCGCTTCTACCATGATTTTTTTCGTCAAGGACGGCCCAAAGAATGTCATGCAGCTGCGTCTCCGGCCCGCCCAGGACGAAAAGCCCATTTTCTGTCATGATTTTTTTGTCATAGAAGTAGGAGCCCACCACATCTATGATGATACAGGGTTTTGTCACAATTATCGTCATAGAAGTGTCATAAGTATGACAAAAAAAATTCGTTCGGCCCAAAATGTCAAGGATGTGTCTTTTTTTGTAGTCATTAGCCTATGTGTCGTAATTATCTATTTTTCCCAAAATATTGCTTCACTCGTTTGTATAAAAAAACTAGTTCACTCGGCTGCCATGCTTTGAATCTCCTTCCTCCCAACATATTCCCCTTCTCAGGTGGACCCAGCAGGTCTCGTACACAGACATATGGGACCAACCACCTATCCATTTGTATTTCTTTATTTTGTTCAATCTTTCGTCCTCTTCCTATACAGCGGCTGGCCATCATAGCCTATGGCGTTGGCCAGGCCATCCCTCTACTCCCACACATTGTCCGGCAACGGCAGCTCCACCGACCCACCCTGCACCCGAACTAGTCAACCCTCGTACTCCCCTCCGCCTGCGTCTTCCCCTGCTCCGGTTCGTTCGATCCGTGGTCTTGACGTCATCCTCCGCCTTGGTGCTCTCGCCGCGGCGCCACCGTCTGTCGTTCCCAACATTGGTAGCAAAACAAGAGGAACCGGGAGACAACTGTTCGTCGAGAGGCTGACAGTCCCGGGCCCACCAGGTCCATGGCCTAGGGTTTGTTGTTTAACATGGTCAGCCCACGACAGGTTTCAACATTTTTTGGATCCAGCAGGTATCAAGAGGCCTTTGGGCCTCCCAACCTGGCTTGTCTATAACATCAGCAGCCCAAGTTATGTTTGTTTTTTCAAGATGACGCACAACTCAGTTCTATTTTTCTATAAGAATGCAAAACGGAACCTATGTTTTCTATAAGAATGCAAAACTGAACCTATATTTATATCTTATTTTATTATATATATATAATAGAAACAACATAAGGTTTGATACGTCCATTTTGCATCATGCTTTTATATCGATATTTATTGCATTATGGGCTGTTATTACACATTATGTCACAATACTTATGCCTACTCTCTCTTATTTTACAAGGTTTACATAAGAGGGAGAATGCCGGTAGCTGGGATTCTGGGCTGGAAAAGGAGCAAATATTAGAGACCTATTCTGCACAGCTCCAAAAGTCCTGAAACTTCACGGAAGTCATTTTCAGAATATATAAAAAATACTGAGCACAAGAAGTTCACCAGGGGGGCCACACCCTGCCCACGAGGGTGGGGGCACGCCCTACCCACCTGGGCGCGCCCCCTACCTCGTGGGCCCCCTGGTGGCTCTCCGATGTCCATCTTCTGCTATATGGAGTCTTTCGATGAGGAAAAAAATCATAAGCCATCTTTCCAGATGAAACTCCACCGCCACGAGGCGTAACCTTGGCGGAACCAATCTAGGGCTCTGGCGGAGCTGTTCTGCCGGGGAAACTTCCCTCCGGGAGGGGGAAATCATCACCATCGTCATTGCCAACGATCCTCTCATTGGGAGGGGTTCAATCTCCATCAACATCTTCACCAGCACCATCTCTTCTCAAACCCTAGTTCATCTCTTGTATCCAAGTCTAGGATTGGTACCTGTGGGTTGCTAGTAGTGTTAATTACTCCTTATAGTTGATGCTAGTTGGTTTATTTGGTGGAAGATCATATGTTCAGATCCTATATGCACATTAATACCCCTCTGATTATGAACATGAATATGCTTTGTGAGTAGTTACGTTTGTTCCTGAGGACATGGGAGAAGTCTTGCTATTAGTAGTCTTGTGAATTTGGTATTCGTTCGATATCTTGATGAGATGTATGTTGTCTCTCCTCTAGTGGTGTTATGTGAACGTCGACTACATGACACTTCACCATTATTTGGGCCTAGAGGAAGGCATTGGGAAGTAATAAGTAGATGATGGGTTGCTAGAGTGACAGAAGCTTAAACCCTAGTTTATGCGTTGCTTCGTAAGGGGCTGATTTGGATCCATATGTTTCATGCTATGGTTAGGTTTACCTTAATACTTTTGTTGTAGTTGCGGATGCTTGCAATAGAGGTTAATCATAAGTGGGATGCTTTTCCAAGAAAGGGTAGTACCCAAGCACCGGTCCACCCACATACCAAATTATGAAAGTACCGAACGCGAATCATATGAACGTGATGAAAACTAGCTTGACGATATTCCCATGTGTCCTCGGGAGCGCTTTACATCATATAAGAGTTTTTCCAGGCTTGTCCTTTGCTACAAAAAGGATTGGGCCACCTTGCTGCACTTTATTTACTTTTGTTACTTGTTGCTCGTTACCAATTATCTTATCACAAAACTATATGTTACCTATAATTCCAGTGCTTATCATTTCCTTCTGCTCCTCGTTGGGTTCGACACTCTTACTTATCGAAAATACTATGATAGATCCCCTATACTTGTGGGTCATCAAGACTCTTTTCTGGCGCCGTTACCGGGGAGTGAAGCGCCTTTGGTAGGTGGAATTTGGTAAGGAAAACTTTATATAGTGTGCTGAAATTTACTATCACTTGTTACTATGGAAAGTAATCCTCTGAGGGGCTTGTTCGGCGTATCTTCACCCCGACCAGTAGAGCAAAGAGTTGCTCCTCAACCTAATGAACGTACTGAAAATGAAAATGTCTGCATTGAAATTCCTTCAGGTATGTTAGAAAAACTGCTAGCTAATCCTTTTGCAGGAGATGGAACAAAGCATCCTGATGAGCACCTAATATATGTGGATGAAGTTTGTGGATTATTTAAGCTTGCATGTGTGCCCGAAGATGTTATTAAGAAGAAGATCTTCCCTTTTATCTCTGAAGGGAGATGCATTGACATGGTATAGGCTATGTGATGATACGGGGTCATGGAACTACAAACGGTTGAAATTGGAATTTCATCAGAAGTTTTATCCTATGCATCTTGTTCATCGCGATAGCAATTATATATATAATTTCTAGCCTCGCGAAGGAGAAAGCATCGCTCAAGCTTGGGGGAGGCTTAAATCAATGTTATATTCATGCCTCAATCATGAGCTCTCAAGATAAATGATTATTCAATTTTTTTATGCTCGACTTTCTGATAACAATCGCACCATGCTCGATACTTCTTGTGCTGGCTCTTTTATGATGAAGACTATTTATTTCAAATGGGATTTATTGGGAAGAATTGAACGCAGCTCTGAAGATTGGGACCTCGATGAACGTAAGGAGTTAGGTATGACACCTAAGTATGATTGTGTTAAATCTTTTATGGATACCGATGTTTTCCGTAAATTTAGCACTAAATATGGACTTCAGTCTGAGATAGTAGCCTCTTTTTGTGAATCTTTTGCTACTCATGTTGATCTCCCTAGGGAGAAGTGGTTTAAATATCATCCTGCCATAGAAGTAAAAGTAGCTACACCTATTAAAGTTGACGAAAAGACTGTCACTTATAATGATCCTATTGTTCCTACTGCTTATGTTGAGAAACCACCTTTTCCTGTTAGGATAAAAGATCATGCTAAAGCTTCAACTGTGGTTCGTAAAAGCAATATTAGAACTTATACACCTCCTGAGCAAGTTAAAGTTGAACCTAATATTGCTATTGTTAAAGATCTCTTGTCTGATAATATTGATGGGCATGTTATTTATTTCTGTGATGAAACTGCTAGAATTGCTAAACCTTGTGTTAAAGATAAACCTAGACCTGTGGTAGGCATGCATGCCTGTTATTTCTGTTAAAATAGGAGATCATTGTTATCATGGCTTATGTGATATGGGTGCCAGTGCTAGTGCAATACCTATTGACCTATATAGAGAAATTATGCATGATATTGCACCTGTTGAGTTAGAAGATATTGATGTCACAATTAAAATTGCCAATAGAGATACTATTTCACCAATGGGAATTGTTAGAGATGTTGAAGTCTTCTGTGGGAAAACTAAATATCCTGCTGATTTTCTTGTTCTTGGTTCCCCACAAGATAGCTTTTGTCCCATTATATTTGGTAGACCCTTCTTGAACATAGTCAATGCTAAGATAGATTACGAAAAAGATGTTGGTACTATTGGTTTAGGTGATATGTCTCATGAATTTAACTTCTCTAAATTTCGTAGACAACACCATGAAGAGGAATTGCCTAGTAAATATGAAATTATTGGTCTTGCTTCTATTGCCGTACCTCCTAGTGATCCTTTAGAACAGTATTTGCTAGACCATGAAAATGATATGTTTATTCATGAAAGAAGGGAAATAGATGAAGTATTCTTTAAACAAGAACCCATCCTGAAACACAATTTGCCTGTTGTAATCCTAGGGGATCCTCCTCCACCCAAGGGTGATCCCGTGTTTGAGCTTAAACAGTTACCTGATACTCTTAAATATGCTTATCTTGATGAAAAGAAGATATATCCTATTATTATTAGTGCTAACCTTTCAGAGCATGAAGAAGAGAGATTATTGAAAACTCTGAAGAAGCACCGTGCGGCTATTGGATATACTCTTGATGATCTAAAGTGCATTAGTCCCACACTATGTCAACACAAAATAAATTTGGAGAAAGATGCCAAACCAGTTCGTGATCACCAACGACAGCTGAATCCTAAGATGAAAGAAGCGGTAAGAAATGAAATACTAAATCTCCTTGAGGCATGTATAATTTATCCCGTTGCTGATAGTCAGTGGGTAAGTCCTATCCATTGTGTCCCTAAAAAGGGAGGTGTTACTGTCGTTCCTAATGATAAAGATGAATTGATTCCCAAAGAATTATTACAGGTTATAGGATGATAATTGATTTCCTCAAATTAAATAAGGCTACTAAAAAGATCATTACCCCTTACCTTTTATTGATCAAATGCTAGAAAGATTATCCAAATATACACATTTTTGCTTTCTAGATGGTTATTCTGGTTTCTCTCAAATACCCGTGTCAGCTGATGATCAATCTAAGACAACTTTTACTTGCCCGTTCAGTACTTTTGCTTATAGACGTATGCCTTTTGGTTTATGTAATGCACCTGCTACCTTCCATAGATGCATGATGGCTATATTCTCTGACTTTTCTGAAAAGATTTGTGAGACTCTGTCTATGGATCCTCTTTTGATGATTGCTTAAGCAACCTTGATCGAGTTTTGCAGAGATGTGAAGAAACTAAACTTGTCTTGAATTGGGAGAAGTGCCACTTTATGGTTAATGAAGGTATTGTCTTGGGGCATAAAGTTTCTGAAAGAGGTATTGAAGTTGATAAAGCTAAGGTTGATGCTATTGAAAAGATGCCATGCCCCAAGGACATCAAAGGTATAAGAAGTTTCTTTGGTCACGCCGGTTTTTATAGGAGGTTCATTAAGGACTTCTGAAAAATTTCTCGGCCTCTGACTAATTTATTGCAAAAAGATATACCATTTGTTTTTGATGATGATTGCATAGAAGCATTTGAAATACTTAAGAAAGCATTGATCTCTGCACCTATTGTTCAGCCACCTGATTGGAATTTACCCTTTGAAATTATGTGTGATGCTAGTGATTATGCTATAGGTGTTGTTCTAGGGCAAAGAGTTGATAAGAAATTAAATGTTATTCAATATGCTAGTAAAACTCTAGACAATGCTCAGAGAAATTATGCTACTACTGAAAAAAATTCTTAGCAGTTGTATTTGCTTGTGATAAGTTCAGACCTTATATTGTTAATTCGAAAGTAACTATTCACACGGATCATGCTGCTATTAAATATCTTACTGTAAAGAAAGATGCTAAACCTAGACTTATTAGGTGGGTTCTCTTGCTACAAGAATTTGATTTGCATATTGTTGATAGAAAGGGAGCTGAGAACCCCGTTGTAGACAACTTATCTAGGTTAGAAAATGTGCATGATGACCCACTACCTATTGATGATAGCTTTCCTGATGAACAATTAAATGTCATAAATGCTTCTCGTACTACTCCATGGTATGCTGATTATGCTAATTACATTGTTGCTAAATTTATACCACCTAGTTTAACATACCAGCAAAATAAAAAGTTTTTCTATGATTTGAGGCATTACTTTTGGGATGTCCCACACCTTTATAAAGAAGGAGTAGATGGTGTTATTAGACGTTGTGTACATGAGCATGAACAGGAACAGATCCTACACAAGTGTCATTCTGAGGCTTATGGAGGACACCACGCTGGAGATAGAACTGCACATAAGGTATTGCAATCCGGTTTTTATTGGCCTACTCTCTTCAAGGATGCCCGTAAGTTTGTCCTGTTTTGTGATGAATGTCAAAGAATTGGTAATATTAGTAGACATCAAGAAATGCCTATGAATTATTCACTTGTTATTGAACCATTTGATGTTTGGGGCTTTGATTATATGGGACCTTTTCCCGCCTCTAATGGTTACACACATATTTTAGTTGTTGTTGATTACGTTACTAAGTGGGTAGAAGCTATTCCAACTAGTAGTGCTGATCATAACACCTCTATTAAGATGCTTAAAGAAGTTATTTTTCCAAGGTTTGGAGTCCCTAGATATTTAATGACTGATGGTGGTTCACATTTTATTCACGGTGCTTTCCGTAAAATGCTTGCTAAGTATGATGTTAATCATAGAATTGCATCTCCTTATCACCCTCAGTCTAGTGGTCAAGTAGAATTGACTAATAGAGAGATCAAATTAATTTTGCAGAAGACTGTTAATAGATCTAGAAAGAATTGGTCTAAGAAACTTGATGATGCATTATGGGCCTATAGAACTACATATAAAAATCCTATGGGTATGTCTCCGTATAAAATGGTTTATGGAAAAGCATGTCACTTACCTCTCGAACTAGAACATAAGGCTTATTGGGCTGTTAAAGAACTCAATTATGATTTCAAACTTGCCGGTGAGAAGAGGGTATTTGACATTAGCTCACTCAATGAATGGAGAACCCAAGCCTATGAGAATGCCAAATTATTTAAAGAAAAAGTTAAAAGATGGCATGACAAAAGGATACAAAAGCGTGAGTTTAATGTAGGTGATTATGTATTGCTATACAACTCTCGTTTAAGATTTTTTGCAGGAAAACTTCTCTCTAAATGGGAAGATCCTTACATTATCGAGGTGGTCTATCGTTCCGGTGCCATAAAAATCAACAACTTTGAAGGCACAAATCCGAAGGTGGTGAACGGTCAAAGAATCAAACATTATATTTCAGGTAATCCTACAAATGTTGAAACCAATGTTATTGAAACCGTAACCCCTGATGAATACATAAGGGACACTTTCCGGAACGTTTCAGACCCCGAAAAGGAATAGGTATGTGGTACGGTAAGTAAACCGACTCCAAAACAGTTCTAATGGCAATTTTCTTCTGTTTTGGAATATTTAGAAAAATAGAAAAATAAGAAGCAGTCTGGGAAGGACACAAGGGATCCACGAGGGTGGAGGGCACACCCTACCCCCCTGGGCGTGCCCCCTACCTCGTGGGCACCTCGTGTGCTCTTCGTACTCCATTTTCTTACACGTCACGTATTTTGGTCGGTAAAAATTCATTATATAACCTCCCAAAGGTTTTAACCATCGTATCACGCAAAAATCTCCTGTTCTTGTTTCGAGCTGTTTTCTGCTAGGGTTGTCAAAGCCAAGCATCATGTCGTCTCCCTCCTCCTCCAACAATGAGGGCAACGATGCTTGGCTAATGAAGATAGAGTTGAATAGAGAAGAACCCATGGAGATCAACAAGGATGAAGGGATCAAGAAGGCCACGGAGGACCAAGTTCCGGCAACAGAAGACATCCTTCAACTTGATCACAATCTTCTTACCCCAACTGAGATCGAAGCTTTCGAGATGATTGAGCTAGCTCGTATACAAAACAAGTATCTCACACATGAAAATATTTTGTTGAAGGAGCATAGCATCACACTCAAGGGCATTATCCGCAAGTTGGAAGACCTCCTACGCTCGATGTGCGACTGCCCTTCATCACCACCACCTTCTTCACCAACAAAGGAGACATAATCACATGGGTATGGGCACTCCCCTTGGCAACTGCCAAGCTTGGAGGAGTGCCCCGGTATCGTATCACCATCACTTTTATCTTTACCATTTTTCTTAGTTCGATCCTTTTGATAATATCTTGATCTAGTAGAATAAAAGCTTTTTAGTATGATCTAGTTGTGAGTTTTGCTTTATGATCCTTCTATGTAATCGAGTCCGTGAGCTATATATAATAAAGATTAGTGTTGAGTCAAGGGCTTGATTGTTTTGCCATGATCTTGAGTGAATAAAAGAAAAGAGAAAGACATAAAAGAGATCATATGGATTTTATGGAGAGTAATGAGCTCACATATAAAAATTATGATGAATAAAAGTTGTTGAGAGATGACAACCATAGTTTTGGTCATCGTTGCAATTAATAGGAAGTAATAAAGAAAGAGAGGTCTTCACATATAAATACACTATCTTGGACATCTTTTATGATTGCGAGCACTCATTAAAGTATGACATGCTAAAGAGTTGACGTTGGACAAGGAAGACAACATAATGGGTTATGTTTTCTTACATCTGAGATAAATTATATTGTCATGGATCATCCAACATGGTTGAGCTTGCCTTTCCCTCTCATGCTAGCCAATTCTTCGCACCAAGTAGAGATACTACTTGTGCTTCCAAATATCCCTAAACCCAGTTTTGCCATGAGAGTCCACCATACCTACGTATGGATTGAGTAAGATCCCTCAAGTAAGTTGTCATCGGTGCAAGCAATAAAAATTGCCCTCTAAATATGTATGACTTATTAGTGTGGGAGAACATAAGCTTTATACGATCGTGTGATATGGAATAAATAAAAGCGATAGACTGCATAATAAAGGTCCATATCACAAGTGGCAATATAAAGTGACGTTCTTTCGCATTAAGATTTTGTGCATCCAACCATAAAAGCGCATGACAACCTCTTCCTCCCTTTGCGAAGGGCCTATCTTTTACTTTTATCTCCTACCTTGCATAAGAGTCATGGTGATCTTCACCCTTCCTTTTTACATTTTATCTTTTGGCAAGCATAACATGTTGGAAAGATCCTGATATATATGGCTAATTGGATGTGAGTTTTCATGAACTATTATTGTTGACATTACCCTTGAGGTAAAACGTTGGGAGACAAAACTATAAGCCCCTATCTTTCTCTGTATCCGATTAAAACTCCATACCCATAAGTATTGAGTGAGTGTTAGCAATTGTGAAATACTATATCATAGTTGAGTATGTGGACTTCCTGAAAAGCTCTTATATTGGCTCTTTCCTATGTTATGATAAATTGCAATTGCTCCAACGACTGAGATTATAGTTTGTTAGTTTTCAATGAATGTGGGAGTCCTGGATTAGGGGGTCTCCGGACAGCCGGATTATTCTTTGGCCGGACTGTTAGACTATGAAGGTACAAGATTGAAGACTTCGTCTAGTATCCGGATGGGACTCTACTTGGCATGGAAGGCAAGCTAGGAAATACGGATATGTATATCTCCTCCTTTGTAACCGACCTTGTGTAATGCTAGCCCTTTCCGGTGTCTATATAAACCGGAGGGTTTTAGTCTGTAGGACAACATACAATCAAACCATAGGCTAGCTTCTAGGGTTTAGCCTCTTTGATCTCGTGGTAGATCTACTCTTGTAATACCCATATCATCAATATTAATCAAGCAGGACGTAGGGTTTTACCTCCATCAAGAGGGCCCGAACCTGGGTAAAACTCCGTGTCCCCTGCCTCCTGTTACCATCCGCCTAGACACACAGTTCGGGACCCCCTACCCGAGATCCGCCGGTTTTGACACCGACATTAGTGCTTTCATTGAGAGTTCCTCTGTGCCATCGCCGTTAGGCCTGATGGCCCCTTCTATCATCGATAGCTATGCAGTCCAGGGTGGGACTTTCCTCCCCGGACAGATTTTTGTATTCGGTGGCTTTGCACTGCGGGCCAATTCGCTTGGCCATCTAGAGTAGATTGAAAGCTACGCCCCTGGCCATCAGGTCAGGTTTGAAATCTTAAACTACACGACCGATATCCGCGGAGACTTGATCTTCGACGGATTCGAGCCTCTACCTTGTGCGTCACGCGATCATGATGAGTACGATTTAGCTCTACCATCCGACAGCGTTCAGGAGATCGCACCGGCAGCCGCTCCGACCCTCATTGGAGATCGAGCCGAACATCGACCTTACTCTACATGAGAGCCGTGTTGACAAACTGCCGGATCTCTCTCCGGCCACGGACTCCGAACCGCCTGCACCCGTTCCTAGCGAATCCGATTGGGCTCCGATCATGGAGTTTACCTTCGCGGATATTTTCCAGCACTCGCCCTTTGGTGACATACTGAACTCATTAAGGTCTCTCTCCTTGTCAGGAGGATCCTGGCCGAACTATGTCCGGCAGGATTGGGATGCGAACGACGAAGAAATTCGCGGCCCGCCCACCACCCACTTAGTAGCCATTGTCGATGATTTAACCGACATGCTCGACTTTGACTCCAAAGACATCGACGGTATGGGCGACGATGCGAGAGACGAAGATGAACCACTGCCCACAGGGCACTGGACAGCCACCTCATCATACGATATATACATGGTGGACACACCCAAAGAAGGAATGGCAACGAGACATCGGAGGATGACCCCTCCTAGAAGCAACCCAAGCGCCGACGTCAGCGGCGCCGCTCTAAGTCCCGCCAAAGAAAAAGTGGTGATACCGACATAGGAGATAATAACACTCCGGATAGTGCCGAAGATAACAACAATCCCCTCCAGCAAGATTTAGAGCAGCAGGATGGAGGAGCCAACCCTCCTAAGAGAGCGGCAGATGGAGAAGCGGAGGATGATAATTACATGCCCCCTCCGAAGACGAGACAAGCCTCGAAGATGACGAATTCGCCGTGCCAGAGGATCTCGTGGAACATGAGCGCTTCAAGCGCCGGCTTATAGCCACTGCAAATAGCCTTAAGAAAAAGTAGCAGAAGCTTCGAGCTGATCAAGATCTGCTAGCTGACAGATGGACTGAAGTCTTCGCGGCCGAGGAATATAAACCCAAGCGCCCCTCCAAGAGTTACCCAAAATGCAAGTTGCTACCCCGACTGGAGGAAGAAGCGTATGACGCGGCTGATCGGCCACCTCGTGGCCGCGATAGAGAGGCATTCCAGCCAAAAACTCAGCCTGCACCCCAACGCCATTCAAATAAAAAGGCATGGGAAATACGCCAGACCTGCGAGACGTATTGGACGACAAAGAAAAACATGCATGATCGATCTACGGATCACGAGGGCACGCCACTATGCGAGATGATAAACGTCACACCGGATACAGTAAAAGTCAATCCGGCCGGGCCGAACACAGCGGGCAAGACCCATTCGAGCTGCGTCGCGATATAGCCCAATACAGAGGTGCCGCACACCCCCTATGCTTCACAGACGAAGTAATGGATCATCAAATCCCAGAGAGTTTCAAACCCATAAATATTGAATCATACGACGGCACAACAGATCCTGCGGTATGGATCGAGGATTTCCTCCTCCACATCCACATGGCCCGTGGCGATGACTTACACGCCATCAAATACCTCCCACTAAAGCTCAAAGGACTAGCGCGACATTGGCTCAACAGCTTGCCAACAGAGTCCATTAGCTGTTGGGAAGATCTGGAAGCCGCATTCCTCGACAACTTTCAGGGCACTTATGTGCGACCACCAGACGCCGATGACTTGAGCCACATAATTCAGCAGCCAGAAGAATCGGCCAGGCAATTCTGGACACGGTTCCTAACAAAGAAAAATCAAATCGTCGAGTGTCCGGATGCAGAGGCCCTAGCAGCCTTCAAGCATAACATCCGCGACGAGTGGCTTGCCCGGCACCTTGGACAGGAAAAGCCGAAATCTATGGCAGCCCTCACGACACTCATGACCCGCTTTTGTGCGGGAGAAGACAGCTGGCTGGCTCGCAGTAACAAGATATCAAAAAACCATGGTACTTTGGATACCAAGGACGGCAATAGCAGGTCACGTCACAACAAACATAAGCGCCGCATTAACAGTGATAATACTGAGGATACGGCAGTCAATGCCGGATTCAAAGGCTCTAAGCCAAGTCAGCGGAAAAAGCCATTTAAAAGAAGCACTCCGGGCCCGTCCAGTTTGGACCGCATACTCGATCGCTCGTGTCAAATACACGGTACCCCTGACAAGCCAGCCAACCACACCAACAGGGAATGCTGGTTGTTCAAGCAGGCCGGCAAGTTAATTGCCGAAGATAAAGATAAGGGGTCACACAACGATGACAAAGAGGAACCCCGGCAGCCGAACACCGGAGGACAAAAGAGGTTCCCCCCACAAGTGTGGACGGTGAACATGATATACGCAACCCATATCCCCAAGAGGGAGCGGAAGCGTGTGCTCAGGGACGTATATGCGTTGGAGCCAGTCGCCCCAAAGTTCAACCCATGGTCCTCCTGCCCGATCACCTTCGATCGCAGGGACCACCACACTAGTATCCGTCACGGCGGATTCACCGCACTGGTCTTAGACCCAATCATTGACGGATTTCACCTCACTCGAGTCCTTATGGATGGCGGCAGCAGGCTGAACCTGCTTTACCAGGACACAGTGCGCAAAATGGGTATAGACCCCTCAAGGATCAAACCCACAAAAACGACCTTCAAAGGCGTCATTCCAGGTGGAGAGGCCCATTGGACAGGCTCAATTACACTAGAAGTGGTCTTCGGATCGCCGGATAACTTCCGAAGCAAAGAATTAATCTTCGATATAGTCCCGTTCCGCAGTGGCTATCATGCACTGCTCGGGCGAACCGCATTTGCGAGATTCAATGCGTTACCGCATTATGCATACCTCAAGCTCAAGATGCCAGGATCCCGGGGGGTCATCACAGTTAACGGAAACACAGAGCGCTCTCTCCGCACGGAGGAGCACACTGCGGCCCTCGTAGCAGAAGCGCAAAGCAGCCTCTCAAGGCAATCCACCTGTTCGGCATTTCAAGACCCGGACACCTTCAAACGCGCTCGGAGTAATCGGCAACTAGACCGCCTGGCACGGTCTGAGCTCGCATAGCAATGCGGCCCCCACCCCGGCCCAAGCCAAACCGCGAAATTCGTGCCACGCGTACATAATTACGAATTAAAAATTCCATGGGCACAAGTGGGGAGGGGGGCACAACTACAGCACGCTCCAAGACGCGGCCTAAACCGCACTAGGGGCTTCCCGCTTTGTTATTTTTCTTTTTCAGGACTTTAATCTCTGGAAACCTTGTCCGTCAGCATGATTGCCGAACACATGATGCAGCAACCAAGAGAGGCAGAAAGCTACGTCACACCACGGAAATCCCAGGTGGATTACGATAAGGAGTGAAATATTTGCTTTAATACTATTCCTCAGCTTGCCCTTGGAAGGACATAGTCCTACTTTTTTCTTATCGCACTATCTGTATCATTCTGCTTTAACACACCTCTTTGAATAAACAACGCATAACATTACGACTATTATTGCATTATTGTTATATATATATGTGTGTGTGTTCATTAGTGACGCCTTGCAACCGTACACTTTGGTACGGCCAACACACCAGGGTCTTAAGTACCCACAATATGGTGTGAGAAGTTCGAACACTTTCACAAGTGCGGCACCCCGAACATATAGCATTATATGCATCAGCTCTGAATCATGTCTTTGGTCAAATGTTGGGTTTGCCCGGCTCCTATGTTTTGGTACCTTACGTTCCGCTCTATTGGCTAAGGTAGCGCTAGGAGAACTACTGCGATTGTGCCCCAGTTCTGCTGGGTTAAGCACCTCAGTAGAGAAAGCTAAAACTGACTGTCATGATAAGGCGAGAGACTGGTCGCTGTTCAGCGAGGTTTCGAGTCCCTAAAGACTTACGCCGCTTAGAGTGAGGAGCCGGTCCTGTCCGGCTTAAAGGCGTGTATCGCGCCCCGAATTCGGCCTTCCGAATACCAGGGGCTTCGCCGAAATTTAAATTATAGAATTCTATGGCTAAGTGAGAGTGATAAATCATTATTAGTCCGGTTGCCTTGTTCGCTGTGCTGAGCACCTCCCTCGAAGGACCCAACAATGGGAACAAGAGTGCTCAAGTTTATCCCGAACACCCCAGCACTCGCGGCATGGGGGCAGAAGCCGAGGATTAGCCATCTCTCAGATTGGATAAACAGCCAAACAGAAGGTAATATTTTAAATTCAAACAAGCGTTGCATAGCACATATGAAACAAGTTTTCATCATACAGGATCACACGAGCAAGTTTCCTCAAATATTACATCCTTTGAACATTCGTCCGCTATAATACAAGCACCCTTCAGGACACCCTCATAATAAATTTCGGGGGTGCGATGCTCCTTGCCCTGCGGCGGTCCCTCCTTGACCAGCTTCACGGCGTCTAGCTTGGCCCATTGCACCTTCACGCGGGCGAAAGCCCGGCGTGCACCTTCGATGCAGACAGACCGCTTGACGACCTCTAGCCGTGGGCAGGCGTCCACAAGCCGCCTCACCAGGCCAAAGTAGCTATTCAGAAGGGTGTCACCAGGCCACAGCCAGACTATAAAACCCTTCATCGCCTGTTCGGCCGCTTTGTGTAGCTCGACCAGCTGCTTCAGCTGGTCGCTCACAGGCACCGGGTGTTCGGTCCCAGTATACTGAGACCAGAACAACTTCTCCATTGAGCTTCCCTCCTCGACCTAGTAAAACTGCGCGTCATCCGACATGCTGTGGGGCAAATCTGTGAATGCTCCTGGAGAGCTCCGGATTCGGGTAAGTAACAGGTAATTTACTTTCACATGCTTGCTTTGCATATAGAATGCCTTACCCGCCGCTATTTTCTTCATCGCGTCAATCTCCTGGAGGGCCCTTTGGGCTTCATCCTTGGCACTCTTTGCGCTCTCGAGGGCCGCGGCAAGCTCAGACTCTCGCGTCTTCGAGTCAAGCTCCAATGCCTCGTGCTTCGTCACAAGAGCCTGGAGCTCTTGCTGCACCTCGCCCACCCGAGCCTCTTGCCTTTCTCTCTCGGTGCGCTCCTTGGCCGCTTTGTCTTTGGCCGCGGATAGCGCTTGCTTCAGGGTCGCCACCTCGGTCGTGGCCCCTGGCAAATTCACGATGATCCCATCATTTTGCAATCGCGTTCTTTTTATATATATAACCATAGACTAGGTATTACTTAACTTTGTTCTCCTCGAGCTTACTCTTAGTAAGGCCGAGCTCTTTCTTGGACCCTTCAAGGTCCTGCTTCAGTGCGGCGACCTCCGCAGTCAGTGCGGCAGATGCCAGCAGTGAAGCCTGCATACGCATATTTACATACTTAAGTTAGACTCCTACGATATTGTTTGATCCTCTGTTCGGCTTTTCTTTGTGAACACTGAACAGAGCATCAGGGGCTACTGTCTATGCGGTAATATTTTTGCTGTATTTGAAACACTTACCTCAAAGCCTGTTAGAAGGCTGGCACAAGCTTCAGTCAATCCGCTCTTGGCGGATTGAACCTTCTGGACCACCGCACTCATAATAGTGCGGTGCTCTTCATCGATGGAAGCGCTGCGAAGCGCTCCCAACAGATTGCCCGGTGCCTCTGGTTGGACAGAGGTCACCGGCACATGTGTCTTGCCCCTCTTGGAAGGAGGCCGTCTGCCCGAGTCCGGAACCACTGGAGGTTCCGGCGCGGTGTTCGGCTGAGGGTCGAACTCAGAGTCCTTGGGGGCCTTGTTCCCTCGGCTCCTGAAGTCCGGAAGGTCGCCTTGAGGCGCCTCCGGGACTGTCTCTCCTCGACCCGGTGCCTCTTGAGACAATACCTCGGCATCGTCCGCAGGGCAAGGGGAGGTGGCGGTCGGAAGTGGATCGCTATCCATATCCGACGAGCCCGGGGAGCCGTCCGACGATACATCGATACAGGCTCGTGGCGGCCTGCATAATCATATTCAGTGTTAGGGGAAGCAGTGCGACAAAGGAATGCTATGAATTACTCTAGTATCTGAACACTTACGACTTCGCCAGGGGCTTGGCCCTGAGCAGCCACTCGTCTTCGCCTTCAGCGGCGATGGTGGAACTGTCCGGAAGGAGAGTCCTTCCCTTCTTGGACCCTTCGGCCTCCTCAGTTGGGGCGGCCTTCCTCTTCTTGTCTCCCTCAACTAGAGGGGGAGCATCTTCTTCTTCCTCCTTGTCTTCAGGGGAGGAGTGTGCCGCAGAGTTACTGGACGATGACTCCGATGACGCCTGGCGTCAGGAACTCTTTCGGATTCCCTTGGCCTTATTGGTCTTCTCTGGCACCTTGTAAGGAGTCGGAGTCAGCATCTTGGTCAGAAGAGCATCTACCGGGCCTTCGGGCAAAGGAGCTGGACAGTTGATCTGTCCGGCCGTCTCCTGCCAGTCCTGTCAAAGGTACGGGAGCTTAGATCCCGCATAGAGTCAAACTATGAAAAACAAGTATCCTGTGAGAGGTAAAACATCTTACCGCTCTGGCTTGGCGCTTCGCGCAGAATCCGCGATCCTTGGTAGTGGGAGGGGGAACCTCGGCACCCTTGAATAGCACCTTCCTGGCATCCTCGTGAGTTGTGTCCAAGAGCCTGTTCAGAGTTCGGTGCTGGGCCGGGTCGAACTCCCACAAGTTGAAAGCCCGTTGTTGGCACGGGAGGATCCGGCGGATGAGCATGACCTGAACCACGTTGACGAGTTTGAGCTTCTTGTTCACCATGTTTTGAATACATGTTTGGAGTCCGGTCAGCTCTCCCGAACTACCCCAGGACAGGCCCTTCTCTTTCCAGGAGGTGAGCCGCGTGGGGAAGCCAGATCGGAATTCGGGGGCTGCTGCCCATTTAGGGTCACACGGCTCGGTGATGTAGAACCATCCTGATTGCCACCCCTTTATGGTCTCCACGAAGGAGCCCTCGAGCCATGTGACGTTGGGCATCTTGCCCACCATGGCGCCTCCGCACTCCGCCTGGCGGCCGCTCACTACCTTCGGCTTGACGTTGAAGGTCTTCAGCCATAAGCCGAAGTGGGTTTTGACACGGAGGAAGGCCTCGCACACGACGATAAATGCCGAGATGTTGAGGATGAAGTTCGGGGCCAGATCGTGGAAATCCAGGCCGTAGTAGAACATGAGCCCCCGGACGAATGGGTGGAGAGAGAATCCTAGTCCGCAGAGGAAATGGGTAAGGAACACTACCCTTTCATGGGGCCTGGGGGTGGGGATAAGATGCCCCTCTTCTGGGAGCCGGTGCGCGATGTCGTCGGGCAGGTATCCGGCTCTCCTCAGCTTCTTGATGTGTCCCTCCATGATGGAGGAGACCATCCACCTGCCTCCCGCTCCGGACATGGTTGGAGAGGGTTTAGGCGGGAAATGCAGACTTGGGCGCAGGAGCTCGAGTGTGCGAAAATGGATGAGCAAAGGAGAAGGCGTGGATGAAAAGGTAAATCCTTATCCCTTTACATGGGCGGACGAAACTATGCGTCCCCACTAGCCTGGTAAAACTCGCTTATCTCCCAAGCGCCGTAATCGATGGCGCGGTTGGGTTACCCACGCCCGTATTGATGAGAATCCCGTAATAAGGGGGACACGATCTCTGCTTTGACAAGACGTGTCAAAAAACTGCCTCGCATTATGTGCGGGGCTAGTTAAAGGAAACGGTTCGAATAATCACCTGGCCATGACATAATGTCGTGTTGCCAAAGAAAGTCAGCAAATTAGATTTGTGGAAATATAATTCTCTCTATGGTGGTATGTGGAACTTATTTTGCAGGGTCGAACACTATCCTCGTATTCAAATTCTTCCGTGGTGTATTCGGAGGAGGAACCCGACTTGCAATGCCAAAGACAATACTGCGCGCCGGACTCATCGTCATTGAAGCCTGGTTCAGGGGCTACTGTGGGAGTCCTGGATTAGGGGGTCTCCGGACAGCCGGATTATTCTTTGGCCGGACTGTTAGACTATGAAGATACAAGATTGAAGACTTCGTCTCGTGTCCGGATGGGACTCTACTTGGCGTGGAAGGCAAGCTAGGTAATACGGATATGTATATCTCCTCCTTTGTAACCGACCATGTGTAACCCTAGCCCTCTCCGGTGTCTATATAAACCAGAGGGTTTTAGTCCGTAGGACAACATACAATCAGACCATAGGCTAGCTTCTAGGGTTTAGCCTCTCTGATCTCGTGGTAGATATACTCTTGTACTACCCATATCATCAATATTAATCAAGCAGGACGTAGGGTTTTACCTCTATCAAGAGGGCCCAAACCTGGGTAAAACTCCATGTCCCCTGCCTCCTGTTACCATCCGCCTAGACGCACAATTCAGGACCCCCTACCCGAGATCCGCTGGTTTTGACACCGACAATGAAGTTTATGATTCATACTTGAAATTGTGATTGAATTGTTACTCTAGCATAAGAGATTATATGACAAGAATTATATAAGTTGCTGTTCTAAGAATAATCATGATGCCCTCATGTCTGTATTTTATTTTATCGACACCTCTATCTCTAAACATGTGGACATATTTTTCAATTTCGGCTTTCGCCTAAGGACAAGCCAGGTCCAAGCTTGGGGGAGTTGATACGTCCATTTTGCATCATGCTTTTATATCGATATTTATTGCATTATGGGCTGTTATTACACATTATGTCACAAATCATAAGCCATCTTTCCAGATGAAACTCCACCGCCACGAGGCGAAACAAATCTAGGGCTCTGGCGGAGCTGTTCTGCCGGGGAAACTTCCCTCCGGGAGGAGGAAATCATCGCCAACGATCCTCTCATCGGGAGGGGGTCAATCTCCATCAACATCTTCACCAGCACCATCTCTTCTCAAACCCTAGTTCATCTCTTGTATGCAATTCTTGTCTCCAAGTCTAGGATTGGTACCTGTGGGTTGCTAGTAGTGTTAATTACTCCTTGTAGTTGATGCTAGTTGGTTTATTTGGTGGAAGATCATATGTTCAGATCCTATATGCACATTAATACCCCTCTTATTATGAACATGAATATGCTTTTTGATTAGTTACGTTTGTTCCTGAGGACATGGGAGAAGTCTTGCTATTAGTAGTCATGTGAATTTGGTATTCGTTCGATATTTTGATGAGATGTATGTTGTCTCTCCTCTAGTGGTGTTATGTCAACGTCGACTACATGACACTTCACCATTATTTGGGCCTAGAGGAAGGCATTGGGAAGAAATAAGTAGATGATGGGTTGCTAGAGTGACAGAAGCTTAAACCCTAGTTTATGCCTTGCTTCATAAGGGGCTGATTTGGATCCATATGTTTCATGCTATGGTTAGGTTTACCTTAATACTTTTGTTGTAGTTGCGGATGCTTGCAATAGAGGTTAACCATAAGTGGGATTCTTGTCCAAGTAAGGGCAGTACCCAAGCACCGGTCCACCCACATACCAAATTATCAAAGTACCGAATGAGAATCATATGAACGTGATGAAAACTAGCTTGACGATATTCCCATGTGTCCTCGGGAGCGCTTTACATCATATAAGAGTTTGTCCAGGCTTGTCCTTTGCTACAAAAAGGATTGGGCTACCTTGCTGCACTTTATTTACTTTTGTTACTTGTTGCTCGTTACCAATTATCTTATCACAAAACTATCTGTTACCTATAATTTCAGTGCTCACAGAGAATACCTTGCTGAAAACCGCTTATCATTTCCTTCTGCTCCTCGTTGGGTTTGACACTCTTACTTATTGAAAGGACTACGATAGATCCCCTATACTTGTCGGTCATCAAGGTTCCGTTAAACCTGTCGTTCGTCCAACCATTTTATAGACCTTCCCACTTCCTTTATTTTTCATTTTCATTAATCCCATATCTGAATTTTCTCCCACTTTCTTTTTCGATGTAAACTGAGTTTTCTCCCAGTACTTTTCCCTAGAACTAAATCAACTGTCCCACGTCTAGACTAAAAAATAATAATACCCCACGTCCTATTAACTCATCAAATTAAAATGATATTTTATTTCGTAAATTGATAGTTCTTACAAAATAATAATAATTGTTTATATATAACTTGGCAAGTTAAATCCTAGTGATTGCGTACATAAGCTTGCAAAGATTTTACTGGCCAATGCAGTAATAGATGTGCAATCATGTGTTTATGTTTTTATAACATTTCTCCGTCCAGCCCAACATGATATTTTCACCCAACCCAGCAAGTCCGCGGATTTCGAGAAAAATGCAAATGGGCTTTAAATTCTACCATATATATAAACGGGATACATATATGCTACATCATTGTTTCATCCAGCCCACCAAATGGACTAAAAACAAATGGATTGGCTGACATGTGGGCCAGTAGGTCGAAGCCTAAGCAAGGCGTTGGATTTACATCCAACGGCCGACATTCTTCTTCAGTCTCTCGCCTTCTTCCCCCATCGCTGCCGGGACCGCCAGCTCCAGCCTCCAGCATCCAACGACGTTGTTTTGTGTGCCTCAGCGAAACGCTACCCCGCCGACGGCTAGGACATCCCTCCACTCCGCACCTCCTGCTATTCTCTGCCGAGTGTAGGCCCACCCCGCACACGAACCAGTCAAGTTTCCCACTCCTCTCCATCTGCGACTCCACTGCCACATCTTCCCCATCTCCGGGACGTTCCAATCTGGGGCCTCGCCGTCGTCCACCGCCTCGCCGCGCTCGGCACGGCGTGATCAACAAACGAGAGTCATCGGAAGAGGACTGCATGTCGAGAGCCTGATGGCTGGGACCCAAGAGGTCCATGGCCGCACACAAGGAAAGTTCCTCCTTATTAAGTTGTTTCCTACCCCTGACAGCAGGGACCCACCAGTTGTATCTTCGCACGGAAGGAAGTGCCTCCTTGTTATGCGAAAAAACCATTCCCTCCGATGACAGCTGGGCCCCGGCAGATTTGGTGGCTAAATTGTGGGCCTACTAAGTAGATGTGTACGCAGGGCTTTGTCAACTTAATCAAGAAATGATTCTAGCAGCTGGGCCATTGGATGTTAATCCAACAGCCGTGCTCCTTCTTCAACCTCTGTTCTTGCTCCTGTCTCCCGTGGGCGGCGGTGCTGCCATGCACCAGAACCAGTCAAGTCTCCCACTCCTCTCCATCTGAGACTCCACTCCCGCGTCTTCCCCATTTCCGGGTCGTTCCAGTCTGGGGCCTCGCCGTTGTCCACCGGCCATGGTGCGCTCCGCAGGGTGTGGTCAATGTGGTCAACAAACGAGAGTCATCAGAAGATGACTGTACATGAGAGGCTGACAGTGGGGACACACCACGTGTTGGGTTTCGTAGTAATTTCAAAATTTCCTACGCACACGCAAGATCATGTGATGCATAGCAATGAGAGGGGAGAGTGTTTTCTACGTACCCAACGCAGACCGACTGCGGAAGCGCTGACACGACGTAGAGGAAGTAGTCATACGTCTTCACGATCCAACCGATCAAGTACCGAAACTACGGCACCTCCGAGTTCGAGCACACGTTTAGCTCGATGAAGATCCCCGGACTCCGATCCAGCAAAGTGTCGGGGAAGAGTTTCGTCAGCACGACGGCGTGGTGACGATCTTGATGAACTACAGCAGCAGGGCTTCGCCTAAACTCCGCTACAGTATTATCGAGGTATATGGTGGCAGGGGGCACCGCACACGGCTAAGGAATAGATCACGTGGATCAACTTGCGTCTAGAGGTGTCCCCTGCCTCCGTATATAAAGGAGTAGAGGGGGGGAGGCTGGCCGGCCAAGGGAGGAGGCGCAGGAGAGTCCTACTCCCTCTGGGAGTAGGATTCCCCCTCCAATCCTAGTCCAACTAGGATTCCTCGGAGGGGAAAAGAGGAGGAGGGGGCCGGCCACCTCTCCTAGTCCTAATAGGACTAGGGGAAGGGGGAGGCGCGCAGCCCATCTAGGGCAGCCCCTTCTCTTTTCCACCAAGGCCCACTATGGCCCATATAGCTCCCGGGGGGTTCCGGTAACCCTCCCAGTATTCCGGTAAAATCCCGATTTCACCCGGAACACTTCCGATGTCCAAACATAGGCTTCCAATATATCAATCTTTATGTCTCGACCATTTCGAGACTCCTCGTCATGTACGTGATCACATCCGGGACTCCGAACAACCTTCGGTACATCAAAATGCATAAACTCATAATATAACTGTCATCGTAACCTTAAGCGTGCGGACCCTACGGGTTCGAGAACAATGTAGACATGACCGAGACACGTCTCCGGTCAATAACCAATAGCGGGACCTGGATGCCCATATTGGCTCCTACATATTCTACGAAGATCTTTATCGGTCAGACCGCATAACAACATACGTTGTTCCCTTTGTCATCGGTATGTTACTTGCCCGAGATTCGACCGTCGGTATCCAATACCTAGTTCAATCTCATTACAGGCAAGTCTCTTTACTCGTTCCGTAATACATCATCTCACAACTAACTCATTAGTTGTAATGCTTGCAAGGCTTATGTGATGTGCATTACCGAGAGGGCCCAGAGATACCTCTCCGACAATCGGAGTGACAAATCCTAATCTCGAAATACGCTAACCCAACATCTACCTTTGGAGACACCTGTAATGCTCCTTTATAATCACCCAGTTACGTTGTGATGTTTGGTAGCACCCAAAGTGTTCCTTCGGTAAATAAACGGGAGTTGCATAATCTCATAGTCATAGGAACATGTATAAGTCATGAAGAAAGCAATAGCAACATACTAAACGATCGGGTGCTAAGCTAATGGAATGGGTCATGTCAATCAGATCATTCACTAATGATGTGATCGTTAATCAAATAACAACTCATTGTCATGGTTAGGAAACATAACCATCTTTGATTAACGAGCTAGTCAAGTAGAGGCATACTAGTGACACTCTGTTTGTCTATGTATTCACACACATGTATTATGTTTCCGGTTAATACAATTCTAGCATGAATAATAAACATTTATCATGATTATAAGGAAATAAATAATAACTTTATTATTGCCTCTAGGGCATATTTCCTTCAGTCTCCCACTTGCACTAGAGTCAATAATCTAGATTACACTGTAATGATTCTAACACCCATGGAGCTTTGGTGCTGATCATGTTTTGCTCGTGGAAGAGGCTTAGTCAACGGGTCTGCCACATTCAGATCCACATGTATTTTGCAAATTTCTATGTCAACAATGCTCTGCATGGAGCTACTCTAGCTAATTGCTCCCACTTTCAATATGTATCTAGACCGAGATTTAGAGTCATCTAGATTAGTGTCAAAACTTGCATCGGCGTAACCCTTTACGACGAACCTTTTTTTTCACTTCCATAATCGAGAAACATATCCTTATTCCACTAAGGATAATTTTGACCGCTGTCCAGTGATCTACTCCTAGATCACTATCGTACTCCCTTTCCAAACTCAGTGGTTGGGCATACAATAGATCTGGTATACAGCATGGCATACTTTATAGAACCTATGACTGAGGCATAGGGAATGACTTTCATTCTCTTTCTATCTTCTTCCGTGGTCGGGCTTTGAGTCTTACTCAACTTCACACCTTGTAATACAGGCAAGAACTCTTTCTTTGACTGCTCCATTTTGAACTACTTCAAAATCTTGTCAAGGTATGTACTCATTGAAAAAACTTATCAAGCGTCTTGATCTATCTCTATAGATCTTGAAGCTCAATATGTAAGCAGCTTCACCGAAGTCTTTCTTTGAAAAACTCCTTTCAAACACTCCTTTATGCTTTGCAGAATAATTCTACATTATTTCCGATCAACAATATGTCATTCACATATACTTATCAGAAATGCTGTAGTGCTCCCACTCACTTTCTTGTAAATATAGGCTTCACCGCAAGTCTGTATAAAACTATATGCTTTGATCAACTTATCAAAGCGTATATTCCAACTCCGAGATTCTTGCACCAGTCCATAAATGGATCGCTGGAGCTTGCACACTTTGTTAGCTCCCTTTGGATCGACAAAACCTTCCGGTTGCATCATATACAACTCTTCTTCCAGAAATCCATTCAGGAATGCAGTTTTGACATCCATCTGCCAAATTTCATAATCATAAAATGCGGCAATCGCTAACATGATTCGGACGGACTTAAGCATCGCTACGGGTGAGAAGGTCTCATCGTAGTCAATCCCTTGAACTTGCCGAAAACCTTTTGCGACAAGTCGAGCTTTGTAGACAGTAACATTACCATCAGCGTCAGTCTTCTTCTTAAAGATCCATTTATTCTCTATTGCTTGCCGATCATCGGGCAAGTCAACCAAAGTCCATACTTTGCTCTCATACATGGATCCCATCTCATATTTCATGGCTTCAAGCCACTTTGCGGAATCTGGGCTCACCATCGCTTCTTCATAGTTCGTAGGTTCATCATGATCTAGTAGCATGACTTGCAGAACAGGATTACCGTACCACTCTGGGGCGGATCTTACTCTGGTTGATCTACGAGGTTCAGTAGTATCTTGATCTGAAGTTTCATGATCATTATCATTGGCTTCCTCACTAACTGGTGTAGGTGTCACTGAAACAGTTTTCTGTGATGTACTACTTTCCAGTAAGGGAGCAGGTACAGTTACCTCATCAAGTTCTAATTTCCTCCCACTCACTTCTTTCGAGAGAAACTCCTTCTCTAGAAAGGATCCATTTTTGGCAACGAATGTTTTGCCTTCGGATCTGTGATAGAAGGTGTACCCAACAGTTTCCTTTGGGTATCCTATGAAGACACATTTCTCCGATTTGGGTTCGAGCTTATCAGGTTGAAGCTTTTTCACATAAGCATCGCAGCCCCAAACTTTAAGAAACGACAACTTTGGTTTCTTGCCAAACCACAGTTCATAAGGCGTCGTCTCAACGGATTTTGATGGTGCCCTATTTAACGTGAATGCAGCTGTCTCTAATGCATAACCCCAAAACGATAGTGGTAGATCGGTAAGATACATCATAGATTGCACTATATCCAATAAAGTACGGCTATGACGTTCGGACACACCATTACATTGTGGTGTTCCAGGTGGCATGAGTAGTGAAACTATTTCACATTATTTTTAACTGAAGGCCAAACTCATAACTCAAATACTCTTCTCTACGATCAGATCGTAGAAACTTTATTTTCTTGTTACGATGATTTTTCACTTCACTCTGAAATTCTTTGAACTTTTCAAATGTTTCAGACTTATGTTTCATCAAGTAGATATACTCATATCTGTTCAAATCATCTGTGAAAATCAGAAAATAATGATACTTGTTGCGAGCCTCAATATTCATCGGACCATATACATCAGTATGTATGATTTCCAACAAATCCGTTGCTCGCTCCATTGTTCCAAAGAACAGAGTCTTAGTCATCTTGCCCATGAGGCATGGTTCGCAAGCATCAACTGATTCATAATCAAGTGATTCCAAAAGCCCATCAGCATGGAGTTTCTTCATGCGCTTTACACCAATATGACCTAAACGGCAGTGCCACAAATAAGTTGCACTATCATTATTAACTTTGCATCTTTTGGTTTCAATATTATGATTATGTGTATCACTACGATCGAGATCCAACGAACTATTTTCATTGGGTGTGTAACCATATAAGGTTTTATTCATGTAAACAGAATGACAATCTATTCTCTTACTTAAATGAATAACCGTATTACAATAAACATGATCAAATCATATTCATGCTCAACGCAAACACCAAATAACACTTATTCAGGTTCAACACTAATCCCGAAAGTATAGGGAGTGTGCGATGATGATCATATCAATCATGGAACCACTTCCAACACACATCGTCACTTCACCCTTAACTAGTCTCTGTTTATTATGAAACTCCCATTTCGAGTTACTAATCTTAGCAACTGAACTAGTATCAAATACTGAGGGGTTGCTATAAACACTAGTAAAGTACACGTCAATAACATGTATATCAAATATACTTATGTTCACTTTGTCATCCTTCTTATCTGCCAATCACTTGGGGTAGTTCCGCTTCCAGTGACCAGTCCCTTTGCAGTAGAAACACTTAGTCTCAGGCTTAGGACCAGACTTGGGCTTCTTCACTTGAGCAGCAACTTGCTTGATGTTCTTCTTGAAGTTCCCCTTCTTCCCTCTGCCCTTTTCTTGAAACTAGTGGTCTTGTCTACCATCAACACTTGATGTTTTTCTCGATTTCTACCTTCGTCAATTTCCGCATTACGAAGAGCTTGGGAATCGTTTCCGTTATCCCTTGCATATCATAGTTCATCACGAAGTTCTATTAACTTGGTGATGGTGACTAGAGAATTCTGTCAATCACTATCTTATCTGGAAGATTAACTCCCACTTGATTCAAGCGATTGTAGTACTCAGACAATCTGAGCACATGCTCACTAGTTGAGCGATTCTCCTCCATCTTTTAGCTATAGAACTTGTTGGAGACTTCATATCTCTCAACTCGGGTATTTGCTTGAAATATTAACTTCAACTCCTGGAACATCTCATATGCTCCATGACGTTCAAAACGTCTTTGAAGGCCCGACTCTAAGCCATTAAGCATGGTGCACTAAACTATCAAGTAGTCATCATATTGAGCTAGCCAAACGTTCATAACGTCTGCATCTGCTCCTGCAATAGGTCCGTCACCTAGCGGTGCATCAAGGGCATAATTCTTCTGTGCAGCAATGAGGATAAACCTCAGATCACGGATCCAATCCGCATCTTTGCTACTAACATCTTTCAACACAATTTTCTCTAGGAACATATCAAAATAAACACAGGGAAGCAACAAGGCGAGCTATTGATCTACAACATGATTTGCAAAATACTACCAGGACTAAGTTCATGATAAATTTAAGTTCAATTTAATCATATTACTTAAGAACTCCCACTTAGATAGACATCCCTCTAATCCTCTAAGTGATCACGTGATCCAAATCAACTAATCCATGTCCGATCATCACGTGAGATGGAGTAGTTTCATTGGTGAACATCACTATGTTGATCATATCTACTATATGATTCACGCTCGACCTTTCGGTCTCCGTGTTCCGAGGCCATATCTGCATATGCTAGGCTCGTCAAGTTTAACCTGAGTATTCCGCGTGTGCAAAACTGGCTTGCACCCGTTGTAGATGGACGTAGATCTTATCACACCCGATCATCACGTGGTGTCTGGGCACGACGAACTTTGGCAACGGTGCATACTCAGGGAGAACACTTCTTGATAATTTAGTGAGAGATCATCTTATAATGCTACCGTCAATCAAAGCAAGATAAGATGCATAAAAAGATAAACATCACATGCAATCAATATAAGTGATATGATATGGCCATCATCATCTTGTGCTTGTGATCTCCATCTCTGAAGCACCGTCATGATCACCATCGTCACCGGCGCGACACCTTGATCTCCATCGTAGCATCGTTGTCGTCTCGCCAATCTTATGCTTCCACGACTATCACTACCGTTTAGTAATAAAGTAAAGCATTACATCGCGATTGCATTGCATACAATAAAGCGACAACCATATGGCTCCTGCCAGTTGCCGATAACTCAGTTACAAAACATGATCATCTCATACAATAAAATTCAGCATCATGCCTTGACCATATCACATCACAACATGCCCTGCAAAAACAAGTTAGACGTCCTCTACTTTGTTGTTGCATGTTTTACGTGGCTGCTACGGGCTTAAGTAAGAACCAATCTCACCTATGCATCAAAACCACAACGATAGTTTGCCAAATAGACTCCGTTTTAACCTTCTCAAGGACCGGGCGTAGCCATACTTGGTTCAACTAAAGTTGGAGAGACAGTCGCCCGCAAGCCATCTATGTGCAAAGCACGTCGAGGGAACCGGTCTCGCGTAAGCGTACGCGTAAGGTTGGTCCGGGTCGTCTCGTCCAACAATACCGCGGAACCAAAGTATGACATGCTGGTAGGCAGTATGACTTGTATCGTCCACAACTCACTTGTGTTCTACTCGTGCATATAACACCAACATAAATAACCTAGGCTCTGAAACCACTGTTGGGTTTCGTAGTAATTTCAAAATTTCCTACGCACACGCAAGATCATGTGATGCATAGCAATGAGAGGGGAGAGTGTTTTCTACGTACCCAACGCAGACCGACTGCGGAAGCGCTGACACGACGTAGAGGAAGTAGTCATACGTCTTCACGATCCAACCGATCAAGTACCGAAACTACGGCACCTCCGAGTTCGAGCACACGTTTAGCTCGATGAAGATCCCCGGACTCCGATCCAGCAAAGTGTCGGGGAAGAGTTTCGTCAGCACGACGGCGTGGTGACGATCTTGATGAACTACAACAGCAGGGCTTCGCCTAAACTCCGCTACAGTATTATCGAGGTATATGGTGGCAGGGGGCACCGCACACGGCTAAGGAATAGATCACGTGGATCAACTTGCGTCTAGAGGTGTCCCCTGCCTCCGTATATAAAGGAGTAGAGGGGGGGAGGCTGGCCGGCCAAGGGAGGAGGCGCAGGAGAGTCCTACTCCCTCTGGGAGTAGGATTCCCCCTCCAATCCTAGTCCAACTAGGATTCCTCGGAGGGGAAAAGAGGAGGAGGGGGCCGGCCACCTCTCCTAGTCCTAATAGGACTAGGGGAAGGGGGAGGCGCGCAGCCCATCTAGGGCAGCCCCTTCTCTTTTCCACCAAGGCCCACTATGGCCCATATAGCTCCCGGGGGGTTCCGGTAACCCTCCCAGTATTCCGGTAAAATCCCGATTTCACCCGGAACACTTCCGATTATCCAAACATAGGCTTCCAATATATCAATCTTTATGTCTCGACCATTTCGAGACTCCTCGTCATGTCCGTGATCACATCCGGGACTCCGAACAACCTTCGGTACATCAAAATGCATAAACTCATAATATAACTGTCATCGTAACCTTAAGCGTGCGGACCCTACGGGTTCGAAGAACAATGTAGACATGACCGAGACACGTCTCCGGTCAATAACCAATAGCGGGACCTGGATGCCCATATTGGCTCCTACATATTCTACGAAGATCTTTATCGGTCAGACCGCATAACAACATACGTTGTTCCCTTTGTCATCGGTATGTTACTTGCCCGAGATTCGATCGTCGGTATCCAATACCTAGTTCAATCTCGTTACCGGCAAGTCTCTTTACTCGTTCCGTAATACATCATCTCACAACTAACTCTTAGTTAGATGCTTGCAAGGCTTATGTGATGTGCATTACCGAGAGGGCCCAGAGATACCTCTCCGACAATCGGAGTGACAAATCCTAATCTCGAAATACGCCAACCCAACATCTACCTTTGGAGACACCTGTAAGCTCCTTTATAATCACCCAGTTACGTTGTGACGTTTGGTGCACCCAAAGTGTTCCTTCGGTAAACGGGAGTTGCATAATCTCATAGTCATAGGAACATGTATAAGTCATGAAGAAAGCAATAGCAACATACTAAACGATCGGGTGCTAAGCTAATGGAATGGGTCATGTCAATCAGATCATTCAACTAATGATGTGACCTCGTTAATCAAATAACAACTCATTGTTCATGGTTAGGAAACATAACCATCTTTGATTAACGAGCTAGTCAAGTAGAGGCATACTAGTGACACTTTGTTTGTCTATGTATTCACACATGTATTATGTTTCCGGTTAATACAATTCTAGCATGAATAATAAACATTTATCATGATTATAAGGAAATAAATAATAACTTTATTATTGCCTCTAGGGCATATTTCCTTCACCACGCCCATGGACGCATGCATGCAACTGCATCCTTTTTACCCTGGAAAATAATGTTTTCTCCCCCTGACTGCTGGGACCCACCAGCTATATCTTCGCACGCAAGGAAGTGTGTCCATATTACGGGCAAAAAAATGATTCGCCCCCCTGACTGCTGGGACCCACCAGCTACATCTTCGCACGCAAGGAAGTGCCTGATAGTCGGCACCCACCCGGTCGACGCGTACGTAGCGTTGTCATTCTGGTTGCAAGCGTGTATGTACATACTGGTCGATCGATCTGTATGCATGCTGCAGTGATGAACCGTGGCCGTGTAAGGAAGGGCACGTGTCGTAGTAGAGAAACGCACGTAGCATGTACACGTACGTACAGCGGCCAGGGTGCAAGAAAGTAAATACGTCCACGTACGTACATACGGGCGGGGTCTCGAACGCCTACTCGCGCATACGTATGGCCAGAGCTCGTGTACATGGTTGTGGCCGGGTTGGAACGGAGAAACTGCGTCATCGTCGTGTTCATGGGGAGGCAACAGAATGCGTCGTATTCATCGGGAGGCAGAGGAACGCGCGCTGTTCACCGGGAGCCAACCGGCTTGGACGGAATAGTTGATGGAAACGAGGCCTAGCGTACCGGAGAAGGGAGGAAATGACCTTGTGTTCAACCAGCCACGGTGGAAATGGGATCCTGTTCATCGGGAGGGGTCTGGCGTACCGCAAAACGGAGGAAACGGACCTCCTACGGTGGAAACGGGGCCCTGTTGATCGGAAGGGGTGTGGCGTACTGCAAAACGGAGGAAACAGACATGTGTTGGAGCGCTACCGTCGAAACGTGTTCATCGGGAGGGGTGTGGTGTACCGCAAAACGAGACTCCACGAGATACTGTTCATCTCCACCGTTGACCTCCTCCATCCTCCACGGGATCCTATTCATCCACCGCCGACCTCCTCTAGCCTCCACCTGCGACTGTTCATCCACAGGCTCTTGTTCATCCAGCCTCCACCGGCTACTGTTCAACCAGCCCTCTCCACGGGGTCCTATTCAACCACCCCTCCACGGGCTACTCTTCATCCAGTCCTCCACGGGGTCGTCCTGTTCATCCAGCCCTCCATTGGGTCCTGTTCATCCACCCCTCCACGTGTTCCTGTTCATCCACCGGCTCGATCGATCAGGGTACTATTCATCCAGCGTTAATGGCCTCTACTACCATGGGGTCCTGTTCATCCAACCTCCCACCGGGAACTGTTCATCCAAACCCCCTCAACAACGCTCACTATTCATCAAGGGAAGGAGGCAGCAGTCTTCGATCGGCTTCCGTTAGCAGCAATAGCAAAGGAATCACTCGGGTTCAGTTAATAGCAAGGGATCGATCAATCGCTCGGGTTTGATACGTCCATTTTGCATCATGCTTTTATATCGATATTTATTGCATCATGGACTGTTATTTCACTTTATGTCACAATACTTATGGCTATTCTCTCTTATTTTACAAGGTTTACATAAGGAGGGAGAATGTCGGTAGCTGGAATTCTGGGCTGGAAAAGGAGCAAATATTAGAGACCTATTCTGCGCAACTCCAAAAGTCCGGAAACTCCACAGAACATCTTAAAATAAATAAAGAAAAAATCCTCGCCAAAGATGAAGGCTAGGGGGTCCACACCCTGCTCACGAGGGTGGGGGGCGCCCCCCTAGGGCGCGCCCCTACCTCGTGGGCCCCCTGGTGGCTCTCCGATGTCCATCTTCTGCTATATGAAGTCTTTCGATGAGAAAAAAAATCAGAAGGAACTTTTCAGGACGAGACTCCGCCGCCACGAGGCGGAACCTTGGCGGAACCAATCTAGAGTTCCGGCAGAGCTGTTCTTCCGGGGATACTTCCCTTCGGGAGGGGGAAATCATCACCATCGTCATCACCAATGCTCCTCTCATCGGGAGAGGGCAATCTCCATCAACATCTTCACCAGCACCATCTCATCCCCAAACCCTAGTTCATCTCTCATATCCAATTCTTGTCTCAAAGTCTGGGATTGGTGCTAGTAGGTTGCTATTAGTGTTGATTACTCCTTGTAGTTGATGCTAGTTGGTTTATTTGGTGGAAGATCATATGTTCAGATCCTATATGCATATTATTACCCCTCTAATTATGAACATGAATATGCTTTGTGAGTAATTATGTTTGTTCCTGAGGACAAGGGAGAAGTCTTGCTATGAGTAGTCATGTGAATTTGGTATTCGTTGGATATTTTGATAAGATGTATGTTGTCTAGCCTCTAGTGGTGTTATGTGAACGTCGACTACATAACACTTCACCATTATTTGGGCCTAGAGAAAGGCATTGGGAAGTAATAAGTAGATGATGGGTTGCTAGAGTGACAAAAGCTTAAACCCTAGTTTATGCGTTGCTTCGTAAGGGGCTGATTTGGATCCACATGTTTCATGCTATGGTTAGATTTACCTTAATACTTTTGTTGTAGTTGCGGATGCTTGCAATAGAGGTTAATCATAAGTGGGGTGCTATTTCAAGTAAGAACAGAACCCAAGCACCGGTCCACCCACATATCAAATTATCAAAGTATCGAACGCGAATCATATGAACGTGATGAAAACTAGCTTGACGATATTCGCTTGTGTCCTCTGGAGCGCTTTTCCTATTATAAGAGTTTGTTCCGGCTTGTCCTTTGCTACAAAAAGGATTGGGCCACCTTGCTACACTTTATTTACTTTTGTTACTTGTTGCTCATTACAATCTATCTTATCACAAAACTATCTGTTACCACTTATTCCAGTACTTGCAGAGAATACCTTGCTGAAAACCGCTTATCATCTCCTTCTGCTCCTCGTTGGGTTCGACACTCTTACTTATCGAAAGGACTACGATAGATCCCCTATACTTGTGGGTCATCAAGACTCTTTTCTGGCGCCGTTGCCGGGGAGTGTAGCGCTTTTGGTAGGTGGAATTTGGTAAGGAAAAATTTATATAGTGTGCTGAAATTTACTGTCACTTGTTACTATGGAAAGTAATTCTTTGAGGGGCTTGTTCGGGGTATCTTCACCCCGTCCAGTAGAGCAAAGAGTTGCTCCTCAACCTACTGAACTTATTTAAAATGAAACTCCTTTTGAATTTCCTTCGGGTATGATGGAAAAACTACTAGCTAACCCTTTTACAGGAGATGGAACAAAGCATCCTGATGAGCACTTAATATATGTGGATGAAGTTTGTGGATTATTTAAGCTTGCAGGTATACCCGATGATGTTGCTAAGAAGAAGGTCTTCCCTTTTTCTTTGAAGGGAGACACATTGATATGGTATAGGCTATGTGATGATATGAGATCATGGGACTATAAAAGATTGAAGTTGGAATTTCATCAAAAGTATTACCCTATGCATATTGTTCATCGTGATGGCAATTATATATATAATTTCTGGCCTCACGAAGGAGAAAGCATCGCTCAAGCTTGGGGGAGGCTTAAATCAATGTTATATTCATGCCCCAATCATGAGCTCCTGAGAGAAATAATTATGCAAAGTTTTTATGCTCGGCTTTCTGATAACAATCGCACCATGGTCGATACTTCTTGTGCTGGCTCTTTTATGATGAATACTATTGAATTCAAATGGAATTTATTGGATAGAATTAAATGCAACTCTGAAGATTGGGACCTCGACGAAGGTAAGGAGTCAGGTATGACACCTAAGTTTGATTGTGTTAAATCTTTTATGGACACCGATATTTTTCGTAAGTTTAGGACTAAATATGGACTTGACTCTGAGATAGTAGCTTCTTTCTGTGTATCTTTTGCTACTTATGTTGATCTCCTTAAGGAGAAGTGGTTTAAATATCATCCTCCCATAGAAGTAAAAGTAGCTGCACCTATTAAAGTTGAATAAAAGACTGTCACTTATAATGATCCTATTGTTCCTACTTCTTATGTTGAGAAACCACCTTTCCCTGTTAGAATAAAGGATCATGCTAAAGCTTCAACTGTTGTCCGTAAAAGTAATATTAGAACTTATACACCTCCTGAGCAAGTTAAAGTAGAACCTAATATTGCTATTGTCAAAGATCTCTTGTCTGATAATATTGATGGGCATGTTATTCAGTTCGAAGGTGAAACTGCTAGAATTGCTAAACCTTGTGCTAAAGATAAACATGGACCTGTGGTAGGCGTGCCTGTTATTTCTGTTAAAATAGGAAATCATTGTTATCATGGCTTATGTGATATGGGTGCAAGTGCTAGTGTTATACCGCATACTTTATACGAAGAAATTAAAAATGAAATTGCACCTGCTGAGTTAGAAGGTATTGATGTCACAATTAAACTTGCCAATAGAGATACTATTTCACCAATTGGAATTGTTAGAGATATTGAAGTCTTGTGTGGGAAAACTAAATATCCTGCTGATTTTCTTGTTCTTACTTCTCCACAAGATAGCTTTTTTCCCATTATATTTGGTGGACCCTTCTTGAACGCTGTTAATGCTAGGATAGATTGCCAAAAGAATGTTGTTACTATTGGCTTGGATGATATGGTTCATGAGTTTAATTTCTCTAAATTTAGTAAACAACATCGCGAGGAAGAATATCCTAGTAAGGATGAAATTATTGGTCTTGCTTCTATTGCCATACCTCCTAGTGATACTTTAGAACACTATTTGCTAGACCATGAAAATGATATGTTCATGAATGCAAGAAGGGAAATAGATGAAGTATTCTTTAAACAGGAACCTATTCTGCAACACAATTTGCCTGTTGAAATTTTAAGGGATCCTCCTCCACCCAAGGGTGATCCCGTGTTTGAGCTTAAACCGTTGCCTAATAATCTTAAATATGTTTATCTTGATGAAAAGAAGATATATCCTGTTATTATTAGTGCTAACCTTTCAGAGCATGAAGAAGAAAGATTATTGAAAACTCTGAAGAAGCATCGTGCTGCTATTGGATATACTCTTGATGATCTTAAGGGCATTAGTCCCACTCTGTGTCAACACAAAATAAATTTGGAAGCAGATGCCAAACCAGTTCGTGATCCTCAACGATGTCTGAATCCTAAAATGAAAGAAGTGGTAAGAAAAGAAATACTCAAGCTTCTGGAGGCAGGTATAATTTATCCCGTTGCTGATAGTGAGTGGGTAAGTCCTGTCCATTGTGTCCCTAAGAAGGGAGGTATTACTGTTGTTCCTAATGATAAAGATGAATGGATTCCACAAAGAATTATCACAGGCTATAGGATGGTAATTGATTTCTACAAATTAAATAAAGCTACTAAGAAAGATCATTACCCCTTACCTTTTATTGATCAAATGCTAGAAAGATTATGCAAACATACACACTATTGCTTTCTAGATGGTTATTCTGGTTTCTCTCAAATACCTGTGTCGGCTAGAGATCAATCAAAGACTACTTTTACGTGCCCTTTTGGTACTTTTGCTTATAGATGTATGCCTTTTGGTTTATGTAATGCACCTGCTACCTTTCAAAGATGCATGATGGCTATATTCTCTGACTTTTGTGAAAAGATTTGTGAGGTTTTCATGGATGATTTTTCCGTCTATGTTTCCTCTTTTGATGATTGCTTGAGCAATCTTGATCGAGTTTTGTAGAGATGTGAAGAAACTAATCTTGTCTTGAATTGGGAAAAGTGCCACTTTATGGTTAATGAAGGTATTGTCTTGGGGCATGAAGTTTCTGAAAGAGGTATTGAAGTTGATAAAGCCAAGGTTGATGCTATTAAAAGATGCCATGTCCCAAGGACATCAAAGGTATAAGAAGTTTCCTTGGTCACGCCGAATTTTACAGGAGGTTCATTAAGGACTTCTCAAAAATTTCCCGGCCTCTGACTAATTTATTGCAAAAAGATATACCATTTGTCTTTGATGATGATTGTGTAGAAGCATTTGAAATACTTAAGAAAGCATTAGTCTCTGCACCTGTTGTTGCCACCTGATTGGAATTTACCCTTTGAAATTATGTGTGATGCTAGTGATTATGCTGTAGGTGATGTTCTAGGGCAAAGAGTTGATAAGAAACTAAATGTTATTCATTATGCTAGTAAGACTGTAGACAATGCTCAAAGAAATTATGCTACTACTGAAAAAGAGCTTTTAGCAGTTGTATTTGCTTGTGATAAGTTCAGATCTTATATTGTTGATTCTAAAGTAACTATTCACACTGATCATGCTACTATTAAATATCTTATGGAAAAGAAAGATGCTAAACCTATACTTATTAGATGGGTTCTCTTGCTACAAGAATTTGATTTGAATATTGTTGATACAAAGGGAGCTGAGAACCCCGTTGTAGACAACTTGTCTAGGTTAGAGAATGTTCTTGATGACCCACTACCTATTAATGATGACTTTCCTGATGAACAATTAAATGTTATAAGTACTTATCGTAGTACTCCATGGTATGCTGATTATGCTAATTATATTGTTGCTAAGTTTATACCACCTAGCTTCACATACCAGCAAAAGAAAAAGTTTTTCTATGATTTAAGACATCACTTTTGGGATGACCCACATCTTTATAAAGAAGGGGTAGATGGTGTTATTAGACGTTGTGTACCTGAGCATGAACAGGAACAGATACTGCGCAAGTGTCATTCCGAATCTTATGGAGGACACCACGCTGGAGACAGAACTGCACATAAGGTATTGCAATCTGGTTTTTATTGGCCTACTCTCTTCAAAGATGCCCGTAAGTTTGTATTGTCTTGTGATGAATGTCAAAGAATTGGTAATATTAGTAGACGTCAAGAAATGCCTATGAATTATTCTCTTGTTATTGAACCGTTTGATGTTTGGGGCTTTGATTATATGGGACCTTTTCCTGCCTCTAATGGATACACACATATTTTAGTTGCTGTTGATTACGTTACTAAGTGGGTAGAAGCTATTCCAACTAGTAGTGCTGATCATTACACTTCTATTAAAATGCTTAAGGAAGTTATTTTACCGAGGTTTGGATTCCCTAGATATTTAATGACTGATGGTGGTTCACACTTTATTCATGGTGCTTTCCATAAAATGCTTGCTAAGTATGATGTTAGTCATAGAATTGCATCCCCTTATCACCCACAGTCTAGTGGTCAAGTAGAGTTGAGCAATAGATAGCTCAAATTAATTTTGCAAAAGACTGTTAATAGGTCTAGAAAGAATTGGTCTAAGAAACTTGATGAGGCATTATGGGCTTATAGAACTGCATATAAAAATCCTATGGGTATGTCTCCGTATAAAATGGTTTATGGAAAAGCATGTCACTTACCTCTCGAACTAGAACATAAGGCATATTGGGCTATTAAAGAGCTCAACTATGATTTTAAACTTGTCGGTGAGAAGAGGTTATTTGATATCAGCTCACTTGATGAATGGAGAACCCAAGCTTATGAAAATGCCAAGTTGTTTAAAGAAAAAGTTAAAAGATGGCATGAAAAAAGGATACAAAAGCGTGAGTTTAATGTAGGTGATTATGTATTGCTATACAACTCTCGTTTAAGATTTTTTGCAGGAAAACTTCTCTCTAAATGGGAAGGCCCCTACGTTATCGAAGAGGTCTATCGTTCCGGTGCCATAAAAATCAACAACTTCGAGGGCACAAATCCGAAGGTGGTAAACGGTCAAAGAATCAAACATTATATCTCAGGTAATCCCATAAATGTTGAAACCAATATTATTGAAACCATAACCCCGGAGGAATACATAAGGGACACTTTCCGGAACGTTTCAGACTCCGAAAAGGAATAGGTATGTGGTACGGTAAGTAAACCGACTCCAAAACAATTTTTAAGGCAATATCTCTCCGTTTTGGAATATTTCGAAAAATAGAAAAATAAGTAGCAGTCCGGGAAGGACACGAGGGCCCCACGAGGGTGGTGGGCATGCCCTACCCCCCTGGGCGCGCCCCCCTACCTCGTGAGCACCTTGTGTGCCTTCCGGACTCCGTTTTCTTGCATGATACGTATTTTGCTCGGTAAAAATTCTTTATATATTCTCCCGAAGGTTTTGACTCCCGTATCACGCAAATATCCTCTGTTTTTGTTTTCGAGCTATTGCTACTGTAGATTAGAGCAAGATGTCTTCTCAAGAGTTAATCGGGGAGAGCTGGGTATCTAATCCGGCACCGGAACCAAGGGCAAACAGCGACGCTGACCACTTTGGGCCAGCAACGGAGGAAGAGATGGAAGCTGACTTGATGAGAGTAGATGCCATGGAGGATCAAGAAGTCACCTCTCGCCTCCGAGCTGGGTTCACGATGGGGGAACTACAGAGCTCAGCTATTCCAAACTTGGTTATCCCTTCTAATGTTAGATTTCTTTCTTATGAAAATATGAAGAGGAGTGTCACTTGTTCTCCCGCAGCTATGCAACACCCTTGGGTGCAAGGAGCTGTAGCTGTCACAGGAAAGCTTCGTAAGGAAATAATGGACCTCAAACAACAAGTCAATAAGCTCGAGGAGGAGAACCGCATCCTGAGGGGAATCATCGCCAATAATATTACACTGACAACAAAGAAGGAGACATAATCACATGGGTATGGGCACTCCCCTTGGCAACTGCCAAGCTTGGGGGAGGTGCCCCGGTATCGTATCACAATCACAACTCCTATCTTTACCATTTTTCTTAGTTCGATCCTATTAGTAGTATCTTGATCTAGTAGAATAAAGTTTATGGCATGATCTAGTTTTGAGTTTTGTTTTATGATCTCTCTTTGTAATCGAGTCAGTGAGCTATATATAATAAAGATTAGTGTTGAGTCAAGGGCTTGATTATTTTGCCATGATCTTGGGTGAATAAAAGAAAAGAGAAAAAGAATAAAAAGAAACAAAAAGTTCATATTGATCTTATTGGGAGTAATGACTTCACATAGAAAGAGTATGATGATTAAAAGTTGTTGGGAGTTGGCAGACATAGCTTTGGTCATTGTTGCAATCAATAGGAAGTAATAAGGAAAGAGAGATTTTCACATATAGAAATATTATCATTGACATCTTTCATGATTGGGAGCACTCATTAAAATATGGCATGCTAAAGAGTTGATGTTGGACAAGGAAGACAACGTAATGAGTTATGTCTTTCTTATATCTGCGATAAAGTATGTTGTCATGGATCCTCTAACTTGTTGAGCTTGCCTTTCCCCCTCATGCTAGCCAAATTCTCAACACCAAGTAGAAATACTACTTGTGCTTCCAAATACCCTTAAACCAGTTTTGCCATGAGAGTCCACCATATCTACCTATGGATTGAGTAAGATCCTTCAAGTAAGTTGTCATCGGTGCAAAGCAATAAAAATTGCTCTAAATATGTATGATTGATTGGTGTGGGAGAAATAAGCTTTATACAATCTTGTGATGTGGAAGTAATAAAAGCGACGGACTGCATAATAAAGGTTCATATCACATGGGGAAATATAAAGTGACGTTCTTTCGCATTGAGATTTTATGCATCCAACCATAAAAGTGCATGGCAACCTCTGCTTCCCTCTGCGAAGGGCCTATCCTTTATTATTATCTTCTACCTTATGCAAGAGTCATGGTGATCTTCACCTTTTCTTTTTCATTTTATCCTTTGGCAAGCTCAGCATGTTGGAAAGAACATGATATATATATATATATCTAATTGGATGTAGGGGAGCATGAACCATTATTGTTGACATTATCCTTGAGGTAAAAGGTTGTGGGGCAAAACTATAAGCCCCTATCTTTCTCTGTGTCCGATTAAAACTTTATAACCACAAGTATTGCGTGAGTGTTAGCAATTATGAAGGACTAAATGATAGTTGAGTATGTGGACTTGCTTTTTAGCTCTGACATAGACTCTTTCCGATGTTATGATAAATTGCAATTGCTTCAATGACTGAGATTATAGTTTGTCGGAGCCCAATAAGGTTTATGATCTATACTTTTGCATTGTGAATAGATCATCACTTGAACATAAGTAATCATATGACAAAATCTATATATGTTGCTGTTATGAGAATAATCATGATGCCTTCATGTCCGTATTTTATTTTTATTGACGCCTCTACCTCTAAACATGAGGACATATTTATTGTTATCGGCTTTTCACTTGAGGACAAACGAGGTCTAAGCTTGGGGGAGTTGATACGTCCATTTTGCATCATGCTTTTATAACGATATTAATTGCATTATGGACTATTATTTCACTTTATGTCACAATACTTATGGCTATTCTCTCTTATTTTACAAGGTTTACATAAGGAGGGAGAATGCCGGCAGCTGGAATTCTGGGCTGGAAAAGGAGCAAATATTAGAGACCTATTCCGCGCAACTCCAAAAGTCTTGAAACTCCATGGAAAATCTCAAAATAAATAAAGAAAAATCCTCGCCAAAGATGAAGGGCCCACACCCTGCTCACGATGGTGGGGGGGGGGCGCCCCCTACCTCGTGGGCCCCCTGGTGGCTCTCTGATGTCCATCTTCTGCTATATGAAGTCTTTCGATGAGAAAAAAAATCAGAAGGAACTTTTCGGGACGAGACTCCGCGGCCATGAGGCGGAACCTTGGCGGAACCAATCTAGAGCTCCGGCAGAGCTGTTATGCCGGGGATACTTCCCTCCGGGAGGGGTAAATCATCATCATCGTCATCACCAACGCTCCTCTCATCGGGAGAGGGCAATCTCCATCAACATCTTCACCAGCACCATCTCATCCCCAAACCCTAGTTCATCTCTTGTATCCAATTCTTGTCTCAAAGTCCGGGATTGGTGCTAGTAGGTTGCTAGTACTGTTGATTACTCCTTCTAGGTTATGCTAGTTGGTTTATTTGGTGGAAGATCATATGTTCATATCCTATATGCATATTATTACCCCTCTGATTATGAACATGAATATGCTTTGTGAGTAATTACGTTTGTTCCTGAGGACAAGGGAGAAGTCTTTCTATGAGTAGTCATGTGAATTTGGTATTCGTTTGATATTTTGATAAGATGTATGTTTTCTAGCCTCTAGTGGTGTTATGTGAACGTCGACTACATAACACTTCACCATTATTTGGGCCTAGAGGAAGGCATTGGGAAGTAATAAGTAGATGATGGGTTGCTAGAGTGACAGAAGCTTAAACCCTAGTTTATGCGTTGCTTCGTAAGGGGCTGATTTGGATCCACATGTTTCATGTTATGGTTAGATTTACCTTAATACTTTTGTTGTAGTTGCAGATGCTTGCAATAGAGGTTAATCATAAGTGGGATGCTTGTTCAAGTAAGAACAGCACCCAAGCACCGGTCCACCCACATATCAAATTATCAGAGTATCGAACGCGAATCACATGAACGTGATGAAACCTAGCTTGACGATATTCCCATGTGTCCTCGGGAGCGCTTTTCCTATTGTAAGAGTTTGTTCCGGCTTGTCCTTTGCTACAAAAATGATTGGGACACCTTGCTGCACTTTATTTACTTTTGTTAATTGTTGCTCATTACAATCTATCTTATCACAAAACTATCTGTTACCACTTATTTCAGTACTTGCAGAGAATACCTTGCTGAAAACCGCTTATCATTTCCTTCTACTCCTCGTTGGGTTCGACACTCTTACTTATCGAAAGGACTACGGTAGATCCCCTATATTTGTGGGTCATCAGGGTTCAGTAATGCGTAGCGTGCAGCGCAATCGCTGGGGTTCAGTTAGAGCCCAATGCCTCGCTCGGGTTCAGTTAGAGCGCAACGCCTCGTGCACACGTGCGTACGTACGAGAGAAACACACATCGCTCGGCCCCCCGACCACCCACCGTAACCAGGAAATCCCTCGATATTTTCCTCGCCCTCGCTTCTACCACAGTTTTCTCCATCATGGTTAGCCTAAAGAATGTCATGCAGCTACGTCTCCGGCCCGCCCAGGACGAAAAGCCCATTTTCGGTCATGATTTTTTGTCATAGAAGTAGGAGCCCACCACATCTATGATGATACCGGGTTTTGTCACAATTATCGTCATAGAAGTGTCATAAGCATGACAGAAAAAAGTTTTGTTCGGCCCAAAATGTCACGGATGTGTCTTTTATTTGTAGTGCATGGCCCATGTACCTTGTATGTATAGCAGCACATAGGAGCAATGGAAGAGATTGATGATCACTCATCAAATAATACCCAGGAAACAAATCCAGACTCAATGAGTGGTGAAGACCACTGACCCCAATAGACATCTCATTTATGACTCCATCCAATGATCAATTCCAGGATTTCAGGAGTATCGAGTCAGTGCACTATCTTCATCATCATTCACCGCTTTCCCGAAACTAACTGAAAAAGGGTCAGGTATACCTGCCTGATGAGATAGGGTTTTTCTAAAGCGGGAGCTGCTATCAGTAGTGGCAGGCCTTCTTCAAAGCACTGCAAGAAATTTCGGTTTAGCTCTGCCTATCACCCACAATCAGATTGCCAGACAGAACATGTGAATCAGTGTGTGGGGAGCTCCATGGGTTTAGCGGCAGTGTGTGTATCAGTAAGACCTGAGCGTCAGAGGTAACTTTTCCTGATCCATCCCGAAGGGTATTTTCCCTCTCTCGCCCCATCATGCTATAATTAAGAACCCCCTAAACAATGACAGCGTACCGAGCGGGCCCTACGTCTATCGGGGAGCTCAAATCCTCACTAGAGTGAGGCCTCTCCGTTTGGATTTCGAGTCCAAAAGGCCCGGCGAAAGAGGATTTTCAGTCCTATGCCGGCTGCCAGCCAGAACGGGGGATTACCAATCAGCAAAGACAAGATCTCTTCTGATGATTTTTTTCACTAAAAGGTAGAAAAGAAGTTGGAGTCTTGGCAATGCAACACTACACTACGTAGGTACCTATGCATGCAGGTGCGGCGTCGGTCGGTCGTAGAAACAGCGGCAGCTAGCGAGAAGTTAACGGCACTGGCACGTCACTCGGTGGCAATTTCTCCTTAGGCGCATGTCTCAGCCTGCCGCATCCACTTCCTTCTATCAATTAGTGGAAGCCCCCAAAGAAGAAGAAGTTCTTTGCGCTAAATACCTTCTTTACAAGCCGTTCACGTTACATGCTAAATCAGGCTTTCGTTGGAAAAACCAACGCTGACGTCAAGATCAGTCTCCGCCGTCGGACAAAATAGCTGCTTAGTGACTAGGAGCGGAGCGCCCCTTTCTCGATGCAAACATAACAGCAATCTGCCAAAACAGTACAGTATGTAAAGAATGCAAGAGTATCAATACTTCCCTAACTCCAAAAGTTAGGAAAAATTACCACACTGTAGAAAATTTATCAGAGCTTATTTTGCAAAAAGTTACAACATTTTATCATATTCTGACTTTTCTAGTGAATTTTTGCAACAACAGTAAACTTTCTGTTTTCAAACAACAACATGTATACTTACAAAATAAGCATGGCAAAGGCTATCATTGCCACTTTTATTGAAATAAAATATGAAAAAAATTATTCTAAATAATAGTAAGCAAATCCTAACAAAATAAAATGACTCTCCAAGTAAAACTCATATCATGGGACGAATGAAGACATAGCTCCAAGTGAAGTTACCGATAATGTTGAAGACAAAAGAGGGGATGACTTCCGAGGCATCCCCAAGCTTAGTTGCTTGGATCTTCCTTGAATATTATCTTCGGGTGCCTTGGGCATCCCCAAGCTTAGGGTCTTTTTACTCCTTGTTCTCCTCATATAGACATCTCACCCAAAACTTGAAAACTTCAATCACACAAAACTTAACGGAATTTTGTGAGATAGGTTAGTATGATAAAGAGCAAACCATTTCACTTTTGGTACCGTCAAAGACAAGATACATAATTGTTCTGCCACAATGCCTACTAAAGCATATCATTTCCACAATTTATATTGAGCATAGAAAAGAAGCAAACTATGCATTGAAAACAGAATCTGTCAAAAACAGAACAGTCTAAAGTAATATGTACTCCAACCATACTTGTGCTACTCCAAAAAATTTGAAAAATAGGAAAACCTGGGTAATTTTTCTATTAATCTTCTGCAAAAAGAATCAGCATTTTATCACGCTTCTGTTAAAATGAGAATTGTTTTCCTGAGTGCAAAAGTTTCTGTTTTTCAGCAAGATCAAATCAATTATCACAATAAGCCATCCCAAAGGTCTTACTTGGCACTTTATTGAAACAAAAGCAATAAAACATGATTACTACAGTAGCCTAATCATGTGAACACACAAAAACAGTAGGTAAAAGTGTTGGGTTGTCTCCCAACAAGCGCTTTTCTTTAATGCCTTTTAGCTAGGCATGATGATTTCAATGATGCTCACATAAAAGTAAAGAATTGAAACATAACAAGAGCATCATGAAGTATATGACTACCACATTTAAGTCTAACCCAGTTCCCATGCATAGTGATTTTGTGAGCAAATAATTTATGGGAGCAAGAATCAACTAGCATAGGAAGGCAAAACAAGTGCATCTTCAAAAGTTTCAACACATAGAGAGGAAACTTGATATTATTGAGATATGTAGAAGCATATGTTCCTCCCTCATAGTAATTTTCAGTAGAATCATGAATGAATTCGACAATATAGCTATCACATAAATCACTCTTTTCATGATCTACAAGCATATAAATTTTATTACTCTCCACATAAACAAATTTCTTCCCATCAATAGTGGTGGGAGCAAACTTAACAAAATAACTATCATGAGATTTAAAATTAAAATCATGATGACAAGTTGCATGGTTATCATTATTATTTATAGCATACATGTCATCACCATAATCATCATAGATAGCAACTTTGTTGTCATGGTCAATTCCAACCTATTCCAAGATAGTGGATTCATCACTAAATAAAGTCATGACCTCTCCAAATCCACTTTAATCATTATAATCATCATAAATAGGAGGCATGCACTCATTATAAAAACTTTGCACATCAAATCTTGGGGGACTAAAAATATCATCTTCATCAAACATAGCATCCCCAAGCTTGTAGCTTTGCTTATCATTAGCATCATGGATATTCAAACAATTCATACTAACAACATTGCAATCATGCTCATCATTTATGCCAAATTTTTTATTGAATTCTTCTTCTAACAATTGAGCATAATTTTCCGAACCATCATTTTCAATAAAGATATTATAAAGATGATCAATAATATCATGCTACCTCAATTCCATTTTTTATGTAGTTTCCTTTTATAAACCAAACTAGTGATAAAAAACGAAACTAAAAGACTCGATTGCAAGATCTAAAGATATACCTTCATGCACTAACCTCCCCGGCAACGGCGCCAGAAAAGAGCTTGATGTCTACTATGCAACTTTATTCTTGTAGACACATGTTGGGCCTCCAAGCGCAGTGTTTTGTAGGACAATAGCGATTTTCCCTCAAGTGGATGACCTAAGGTTTATCAATCCATGAGAGGTGTAGGATGAATATCGTCTCTCTCAAACGACCCTGCAATCAAATACAAGAAATCTCTTGTGTCCCCAACACACACAATATAATGGCAATTTGTATAGGTGCACTAGTTCGGCGAAGAGATGTTGATACAAGTGTAATATGGATGGTAGAAATATATTCTTATAATCTGAATAAATAAAAACAGCAAGGTAGCAAATAGTAAACGGGCACAAAAACGGTATTGCAATGCTTGAAAAAGGCATAGGGTCCATACTTTCACTATGCAACCTCTCAACAACGCTAATATAATTGGATCATACAACCGTCCCTCAACGTGCAACGAAGAATCACTCCAAAGTTCCTATCTAGCGGAGAACATAAGACAGAATTGTTTGTAGGGTATGAAACCACCTCAAAGCTATTCTTTCCGATCAATCTATCCCAGAGTTCGTACTAAAAAACACGAAGCTATTCTTTCCGATCGATCTAACCAAGAGTTCGTACTAAAATAACACAAAGCAAATTCAGATTCATAATATTTAATCCAACACAAAGAACTTCAAAGAGTGCTCCAAGATTTCTAGCGGAGAAACAAAGACAAGAACGTGCATCAACCCGTATGCATAGATTACCCCAATGTCACCTCGGGAATCCACGAGTTCAGTGCCAAAACATATATCAGGTGAATCAATACGATACCCCATTGTCACCACGAGTATTCAATTGCAAGACATATATCAAGTGTTCTCAAATCCATAAAAGTATTCAATCCGATAACCACAAAATCTCAAAGGGGAAAAACTCAATTCATCACAACAAGATAGAGAGGGGAAAACACCATATGATCCGACTATATTAACAAAGCCCGCGATACATGAAGATCATGACATCTCAAGAACACGAGAGAGTGAGATTTAACACATAGCTACTCGTACAAACCCTCACCCAGAGGGTGGACTACTCCCTCCTCATCATGGTGGCCACCGGGATGATGAAGATGGCCACCGGAGATGATTCCTCCCTCCGACAGGGTGCCGGAACGGGGTCTAGATTGGTTTTCGGTGGCTACAGAGGCCTACGGCTGATCTAGGTTAACCCCGAGGGTTTTTGGAATACTTGGGAATTTATAGGGTAAAGAGGGGGTGTGGGAGGCCACCGAGTTCTAGTCCATAAAAAATCTCCAAAAAGTTTCACGGTGTTTGGACTCCGTTTGATATTGATTTCCTGCGGTGTAAAAAACAAGCGAAAAACAGCAACTGCCACTGGCACTAGGTCAATAGGTTAGTCCCAAAAAATGATATAAAGTTGCTATAAAATGATTGTAAAACATCCAAGAATGATAATATAAAAGCATGAATACTTCATAAATTATAGATACGTTGGAGATGTATCACCCGGCACCCTGCCGGAGGGGGAAATCATCACCGGTGGCCATCTTCATCATCCTGGCGGCCACCATGATGAGGAGGGAGTAATCCACCCACGGGGCTGAGGGTTTGTACCAGTAACTATGTGTTTAATCTCTCTCTCTTGTGTTCTTGAGATGTCACGATCTTGATGTATCGCGGGCTTTGTTAATATAGTTGGATCATATGGTGTTTTCCCCTCTCTATCTTGTTGTGATGAATTGAGTTTTCCCTTTGAGATTTCGTTCTTATCGGATTGAAGACTTTTATGGATTTTAGAGCACTTGATATATGTCTTGCATATGAATACCCGTGGTTACAATGGGGTATCATATTGATTCACTTGATATGTATTTTGGCACTCAATTCACAGATTCCCAAGGTGACATTGGGGTAATCTATGCATAGGGGATGATGCACGTTCTCGTCTTTTGTTTCTCCGGTAGAAATCTTGGGGCACTCTTTGAGGTTCTTTGTGTTGGATTGAGTAATTATAATCTAAATTTGTTTTGGTGTTATTTTAGTACGAACTCCTGATAGATCGATCGGAAAGAATAACTTGTGTTATTTTAGTACGAACTCTTGATAGATCGATCGGAAAGAATAACTTGGTGTTATTTTAGTACGAACTCTTGGATAGATCGATCAGAAAGAATAGCTACAAACAATTTCTTCTTATGTTCTACGCTAGATAAGAACTTTGGAGTGATTCTTCATCGCACGTTGAGGGATGGTTATGTGATCCAATTATATTAGCATTGTTGAGAGATTTCACTAGCGAAAGTACAAACCCTAGGCCTCATTTCCAAGCATTGCAATACCGTTTGTGATTACTTTTGTTACTTGCTACATTGCTGTTTTTTGTTGTTACTATTAAAAAAACCAATATCTACTATCCATACTACACTTGTATCACCATCTCTTTGCCGAACTAGTGCACCTATCACTGGTGCGCGTCGGTCCTAAACAAACTGTTTTTAACCTCTTTCCGCGATGGCATATGGAACCGTCTCCAAGTGAGTGTGGGCGATAGGGGGGTCCTTCCCACACGACCCAGAAACCATTGGGGATAGGGAGCCTTGATGCATATAGTTGTCCCTGTATAACCATTCCCGATATCTCGAATATCCCAAACGCTTCATCCTTGCTACTCATTTGTGCTCGCATTGCCATCGCAGTCGAAGTTTTGTGGTTGTGCCTAAAACCAGGCAGATTCTAGGCACGGGAGCTTTCCAGGCAGATTCCAGGCACGGGAGATTTACGATGCCTGGCACATCACAAATAGTTCATGATTATAAACCATGTACGATAGGTAGACAATCACACACATTTAGTTTTCGGGCACCGTATGTGATAGTGTCTGACATCATGCATGCTTTGCGAACGGCAACTGTGTGCATGCTTGCACATGTTGCCTCTCTGTGAACTGTCTCAAATTATGGTGTATATCCCAAACGTTTGTGTTTTACCAACCGTGTGTGCCGTAATGACCTGCACAACGTAATTTCTCCCTAATTTAATTGCTGATATTTAAAATTGTACCTAATTTAAACTTGAAAGTAGCCTATAGCTTTATTCATATTCATCAGGTTCAAACAAACAATGCATTATTCGATTCACAGGTACATATGTTTAAGAATTACAGAAGCACCAAATAAAGAATGATGTACCAGGGTTCTATACTTGTACTGTTACAGATGGTAAAGAAAGAGGCGACAGACATTCCAGTTGCTTAACAAGGTGAAGCGGAATGGCCCTATTGTGCTCTCCTGGATGTAGAAGGCATGCATGACTCTAGTCCAAGCCCTTGTGATGGTCGTCCGCCAATCATGTAGTTTGAGAGGTAATCTTTAGTAAACTGCTTCAGGATGCACTACAAACGAAAAAAGATTTAGATATTGTCATCTAACACAACTCATTATGGGCAGTAAAAAGAAGGCTATAGGGTTCTTACTTACCATCCCGCAGTTCACTGTTGTCTTGCATAAAGTGTAAACAAATAGTTCTATTGACATCTTTTGACCCATTTTAGTAACAATCTTTATCTTTTTCCTCACTTGATGCTGGTTCATGAATATCTCATTGCCCCATGTGCAGAAAGGGTCGAAGTGTGGATCTTTGGCAATGATATATGTACCTAAAAGCACTAAGTTAATATTAGAAGCTAAACAACAATTGAAAAATGATGTAGTACAACATTCCATCCATCCCATTATATAAGATTTTATTACATGTATATCTAGACATCATCAGAACATTAAGGTAACACTCTTCCTTGTTGTTATGTAGCCTGGGATTGCATATTTAGTCATTCAGTACAATGCATGTTGCTAAACAACAATTGAAAAACAAAAAGGCATGTTAACTGCAATATCCTTAACAGCAACCAAATATCGTAATTGATAGTGGTATTGTTGAAACTGTTATTGATGAAATTGAACTGCACAGCAAATAGTTGCACATATAGAGCATCACATTGTGAAGAACTGAAATAAACAAGTCATAAGGACATCTCTAGGCGATCCTTCAAAAGTTAAAGGACTAAAACCCTTAGTGGATATATATATATACTCCAACAACTTTTGGCCTTTTCTAGTCGATCCCCTAAACTTAAGGTTGTAAACTTCAATTTGATCAAGTTCAAAGCAGGTTCAACCGAAAGTAGCATGCATTCAAACATAAATATAGATAGTTTTGCATAACCGAACATAAAACATAAATTTTAACTAAGCTAAACTACTTTCGATCGAAGTAGAGGTCGAGCCAATCCTTCCTCGTCATGTACGGTGTGCCGCGAGCTGGGTCCGGGCCAGTACCGTCGTTGGGGTCGTTGGGGAAGGCACTCCTCCACTCGTCGACGTCGATCTCCTCGTCCTGGGGCCCATCTCGACGCCCTCCGCACCGCCGTTGTTGCCGCCTTTGACCTCGCCATCAGAGGAGAGCACGATAACCTCGCCGCCCTTCGCGTCGCCGTCATCACAACCTTCGACCCCGTCATCAAAGGAGAGTGCGATAACCTCGCCACCCTCCGCGCCGGCAAAGATCGCCCGCTCCGCTTCCACGATCTCCAGGTGCTGTCGGGGGAGCTCTTGCATGTAGGCCTCATCGGCGGCCTCGGCCTCGAGACGCTCTCACGCCTCACGGTCCTCCCGCGCCATAGCCGAGCTCACCACCCCTGGCTCCGGTGAAACGAGGTGGACCGGACATGTGCCGAAGGGGAAATTGAGCCTAGCCGCCGCGCCGTGGTAGCGGACCTGCCAGTGGTCGTACTCCATGGCCGTGAGATCGGCCGTGTGGAAGCTACCGAGCCACCGGCAGGTGTGGGTCTCTCGATCTGTAATCTCGGCGACCCACGTCCCCCACCGCCGCTGCCGGAACCTGAGGTAGGACTTCGTCAGCTATCGGGTCCGGGGGAGGATGGGGAAGTCCTCGAACCGGCGTAGGGGCGCGGCAGCGGACGGATCGGGGGACCGGTGACGGGGGATCAGGCCCGCGGAGGACGACGGGGACACCTCGTCGGCCACCTCACCGGCGTCGGGCGAAAAGGACACGATAAACCTCTTTTTGGCCATTGGCTACTCGAGCTCCCCGGTACACAGGCAGAGGTTGAGGATGGAGGCGCCGACGATGGCGGCGACCTACCAATGGTTTCGAGGGTTGTGTGTGTCCGTGTGAGCAGAGGTTGTGTTTGAGGAAATACTGCGACAACTGAAAATTTTACTAGGCGGGAGTAACAAGGCGGGGCTACTGAAAATTAGGATCAAGGGCGAGCATATATTTTTTAGATTGCGAGGGATGCAGAGGCGGGAGTAAAATGCCGGGGCTACTGAAAATTTGAATCAAGGGACTGAAGCAGAGAGGGATGCAGAGGCGGGAGTTTTGGGGGAGCAAGCTAGTGTGCTTGACACGCCGGCTGTGGACTCTAGCCGACACACCTTCTCCCGTAAGCCATAGGCGTACTATACACCGACGGTGCTCCAAGATATTTTGTACTACATCTCACATGGTTGCTGATAATAAACTGTGTGCGATCTACTTAATTTTTCATCTTGATTTGAATTACATAATGGGGTCACATCGGCAATGGATGATGTTTGAATTGCTAGACCTTTTATCTATAGTGAACATGCAATTGTATGTGTGTCGTAAAAGAATTGGAATTATTCGGGGTTCGTTTTGACATATCGTACATTAAACTGGTTTTCTAGCCATTTCAGGTGCACAATTCAAAATTAAACTGCATGCACATGCTCCGGTGCATACAAATTGGTTGAAAAATCAAATATGTGTCCTTCAATGCATGCTTAGGTCCCATGGAAGAAATGGGAATGAATTTTTCGGGGTTTGTTTGGCCTTTTTATACATTAACTGGGTTTTCTAGGCATTTTACGTGCATAATTCAAATTTGAACTATAAGCACATGCTCCAATGCACCAAAGTTGGTTTAAAAATCACATGTGTGTCCTTGGGTGAATTTCTAGGTCCCATGCAAGAGATGGGAATGAATTTCAAACACCAGGGCACTGTTGATTTCCGACAAAATGTTGAGATGCCTGGTTTTTAAATTCTAGTAAATCCTAAACTTGTCTGAAATTTATGAAACTTGGCATGTTATCATGGAGCGGCATCAACATGCCGTGGTGAAAAATTTGCCCCTTTTGGGGCAGGTTTGGGTATAAGCTTCTCACAAATCAGAGCTTCTCACAACAAGCATGATGGTTTCGGTAGGGAACGTACCACCTTTGGGGACGAGACAATATCCGTCGCCTCTTATTGCTTTCAAAAAAAATCTCGTGTCAACATAGAACAACAAGAGTCTTGTGTCAATTTTTGGGATTTTTTAGGGTTCGTTTGGACATTTTTATGCATTAACTGGGTTTTCTAGGCATTTTATGTGCATAATTCAAATTTGAACTACAAGCACATGCTCCAATGCACCAAAGTTGGTTGAAAAATCACATGTGTGTCCTTGGGTGAATTTCTAGGTCCCATGCAAGAGATGGGAATGAAATTCAAACACCATGGCACTGTTGATTGCCGGCAAAATGTTGAGATGCGTGGTTTTTATATTCTATTAAATCCAAAACTCGTCTGAAATTCATGAAACTTGGCATGCTATCATGGAGCGGCATGAACATGCCGTGGTGAAAATTTTGTCCCATCTGGGGCAGGTTCGGGTATAAGCTTCTCACAACAAGCATGATGGTTTCGATAGGGAACGTATCACCTTTGGTGACGGGACGATATCCGTTGCCTCTTATTGCTTTCAAAAAATTTCTCATGCCAACATAGAACAACAGGAGTGTTGTGTCAATTTTTGGGATTTTTCGGGGTTCATTTGGACATTTTTATGCATTCACTGAGTTTTCAATGCATTTATGTGCATAATTCAAATTTGAACTACATGTACATGCTCCAGTGCATATAAATTGGTTGAAAAATCAAATATGTGTCCTTGGTGCATGCTTAGGTCCCATGCAAGAAATGGGAATGAATTTCAAACTCCAGGGCACTGTTTATTGCCGGCAAAACATTGAGATGCCTCATTTTTAAATTCTAGTAAATCCAAAACTAGTCCGAAATTCATGAAACTTGGCATGCTATCATGGAGCGGCATCAACATGTCGTGTTAAAAAAGTTGTCCCATTTGGGGTAGGTTCGAGTACATGCTTCTCACAAACCAGAGCTTCTCACAACAAGCATGATGGTTTCGGTAGGGAACGTCCCACCTTTGGGGACGAAACGATATTCATTGCCTCTTATTGCTTTCAAAAATTTTCTCGTGTCAACATAGAACAACAGGAGTGTTGTGTCAATTTTTGGGATTTTTCAGGGTTCGTTTGGACATTTTTATGCATTAACAGAGTTTTCAATGCATTTATGTGGATAATTGAAATTTGAACTACATGCACATGCTCCAGTGCATATAAATTGGTTGAAAAATCAAATCTGTGTCCTTGGGTGCATGCTTAGGTCCCATGCAAGACATGAGAATGAATTTGAAACACCAGGGCACCGTTGATTGCCGGCAAAACATTGAAATGCCTCGTTTTTAAATTCTAGTAAATCCAAAACTCATCTGAAATTCATGAAACTTGGCATGCTTTCATGGAGCGGCATCAACATGTGGTGGTAAAAATTTTGTCCCATTTGGGGCAGGTTTGGGTATTTGCTTCACACAAACCAGAGCTTCTCACAACAAGCATCATGGTTTCAGTAGGGAACATCCCACCTTTAGGGCCGAAACGATATCCACTGCCTCTTATTGCTTCCAAAAAATTTCTCGTGTCAACATAGAACAACAGGAGTGTTGTGTCAATTTTTGTGATTTTTCGGGGTTCTTTTGGTCATTTTTATGCATTAATTGAGTTTTCAATGCATTTATGTGCATAATTCAAATTTGTACTACATGTACATGCTCGACTGCATATAAATCGGTTGAAAAATCTAATCTGTGTCCTTGGGTGCATGCTTAGGTTCCATGCAATAAATGGGAATGAATTTCAAACACCAGGGCACCGTTGATTGCTGACAAAACATTGAGATGCCTGGTTTTCAAATTCTAGTAAATCCAAAACTTGTTTGAAATTCATGAAACTTGGCATGCTATCATGGAATGGCGCCCGACATGATGTGGTATTTTTCGTGTCCATTTTGAGAGAAGGCGCACTCGAATAATGACAGCCAACAAAGGCATTTTGAAAAAAGAGCTGCCACTTAATATCTCAAATGTTTGTATAATTCAAAACGTGTGTGTTCTATTAACCATTCACGTGACGCCACGTGTCTTCATTTTAATGGTTCTACGAGGTGTCGTGCGGACAGCTGCTTGACCTTGACGGAACGGGAGGTGTGTGAGCGCAGTCCGGTGCGCAGGCTGACCGAGAGGCATGCAAGCTGTCCTCCAATGCGCAGGCTCACCGGGAAGCGTGCGAGCTTTACGCTGTGCAGGCTCACTAGGAAGCGAGCCCTTTTACTTCCATGGCCGCCCGCCTTCCTCTCCATTAATGTCGCCCGAGCCGTTGTTTAATACGGGCGGCCTTATTATTCGCCTCTGATTCCCCTTCCCCCCGCAGACCTCCACCGCCATGGCGCAGAATGATCATCTGCCACTAGTCTTCAAGTTTGGTGAAGTCCACTCCGAGCCGGAGGAGATAGAAAATAAGGAGGAATGGGGCCTCATGAACATGGCCTAGAATGAGCTGGCTGTGGCGGTTGCTGCCCCCGTTCCCGTCCCAGCTCCCATCCACGCGCCCGCGCCAGCGACCATCCCCGTAGCATTGACGGGCTGGTCGCAGAGCACTATCGCTGAGCTGGAAGCTGCGGGCGTCACCGAGAACTCCACGGACCTGCGCGAGCTCGTGTACATGCCAGCGCCAACGCCAGCGCCCGTGCCCGTGCGCGCCCCTCCACCCATCGTGCCGCCGGTCCTCGTGCATTTGGCTACATCCACCGCGCCCGTGTGTGCCCCTCCACCCACCGCGGCGACGGTCCGAGTGCGTTTGGCTGCACTCGCCGCGCCCGTGCCCGTGACCGTGCGCCCCCCCCCCTCAGCGGCATGGGACGCTACCGTCGACCGCTACCTCTCAGCGGAGCCAGTTGCCGTCCTCCCGCGCCCCGCCCGTCGATCGCGCGACGACATGATGTTTGATTTACAAGTGAAGAAAATTTTGTGCTGCCTTGAAGACTTCAACAACGGCGTCCTGGAGGACGACAACGACAACGACGGTGCGACACGCCGCCTCCGCCGCCACCGGAAATAATTTTTTGGGGGTTTAATACTGTATCTCGAATTCTCGATCATATGAATATAAATTCGTAGTGTGACTGAATGAAAGATATGGTTTGAATGAACTTGCATTTTTCTCTCTTAATGTACAGACTTATCAAACGAGTTTCTTTTGAAAAAAACGTCAATGGTTTTTAAATATAAAACACTCATTGCAAACGTTTTAGTTAGAACACCCGTATGCAAACCGACAGCTTCCCCAGGAAGCCAAGGGAAAATGTGTCGAGCAGGATTTCTGCATCCCTTCAACGCAAACGGTTGTTTTGCATGACCTGGGTGCAACCACGTACAAACAATTGGGTAAGATTTGCATATCTGTCATTTTGGGTATGTTGCCATTTCTCAAGCTAGAAAGATTGACATTTGTTTATCTAGTAACATTTCCATTTGTCAACCTTGTAACACTGCGATTTGTCAAAATATGCAGCTACAAATCACTAGCACTATCTAATTTTTGTAACTAAAATCACTAGCACTGTTCATATGGACACCACTAGCAGGCGTGAGTTCATGGACGCATATGCAAATGTACCATTGATTACATACAACAAGTCATCAACCCACAACGACAACGAGGATACACGTTGTATTATAGATCATTTTCAACAAGACATTCTAGTAAAGTGTTTCTCACACAAGAAATAACAAAGAAATGAAATGAACTTCATCTCAACCACTCATCGGCATTGAAAACGCTTGCTTTGAACTAGAAGTGATTCTCTGGGAAGGGACAGCTACTGTCAATCTCGAGACCAACGCAGGACTGATCATCCAGGCTGAAGCGACCTACTATAGCACGACCAGGGTAGGGAACCACCGCAATGCCCGAGGTATAGATACAATTGCTTCTCATAAATGGTAGTAATGTTGTGTCAACAGCAGCTGGATCGTCTTCCACCATCATTGGATAGTTTTGTCCAAGGAAGAGCGAGTTTCCTCCACGACTTTCAACACTGAACCAGGGAGAGGGGTGTTGGCGCTAGTACACCAGTATCCATCCCGAATACCCTACAACGGATGTTGGAATAGGTCCGGAGAGTGCGACCATATGAGACAACACCTGCTTCCTTAGTAACAACAGCAGTGCCCCGTATACAAACAAGAAGAGGTGATCCATCGGAATAAGTTGCCAGGCGCCACTGAGTATATGGGTCCTGCTCGTCCTCATGCTCGTGAATAAAATTTTCAAGTATAGGTGGTGGAATGTCCACAGGACCATGGAAACACAGAAGGTCAATTAGTAAAGGGAAACTAGCTAACCCACATGCATGTGGATGAAACAATTATAGTTATGGTGGAAGACAAATGTACCGAAATCATGAGAATTCCATGCAAAAAACAGCGTCACGAGTGGTGGCAGCAAACACAAGATCCTCGTATTGAATTGCATCATAGTACTCATCCGTGTATAGAAACTGATTTTTGAGCAATATCCATCGAGGCGTGGAAGTAAGGAAGGCAACAAGCTTGTCGAAGATAGCAACAACTTCATAGTTCGTGTAATCCCAAGAGTGGTTGGAACTCGACAAATTGCTATCTTCCGTAGACGACAGTTACCATGATCGTATTTGAACTCACGTAGACCATCTATGTGCTCAACCTCTGGGCAGTCTGAGATTTTTGGAAGTGGAACCCGGTGATGAGTGTACACATTCACAAGTTCCCACTCGCAGTTGTAGCCAATATAAACAACCCAATCTCTATTTGCGCCTGCCCAAGCCTTGCCCTCAAGCAATGGCATCTTAACATCATACGTATCATTATCAAGCGGCATCAACTTACACAAGGCGAGGCTTCCCTCTTCCCCATGCCAGTCAGCAGGGTCACGACAAAGAAGATAGGGGAGATCAAACCGCTCCTAGACCCTTGGGTTCCTTGTAATGATGTTATTAGTTGAGTCGAGAATGGTCTTGAACGAACCTGCCATGCTAGCCGAGGTGATGACATCGCACCGATCAATGAGTTCCTCCACCGTGTCAGCATTCAGATCGGGGCAAGAATAACGGGGTCGTTTCCAGCTTGTTCCCTCCATGGAGAAGATGATCAAACAATGGCAGAAGGAAGGGTGAAGGCAAATGGAGGAGGGATGAAGAGCTAGCGTGCGACAGTAGTTCCAAATCAAGGGGGAAAGGCGAAGAGTTGGTGGACGGTTGCCACGGTACACGAAGAGGCGCCTAGGGAGCGAATGGTTGCCACGGAGGTCACACACTGACGACAAGGGCCGAGTGAACCGCATGCAATCCCATCGCACAACACACACGTCTTGTTAAGTTGAACCGTTTCTGTACTCTTGTGTCAATGCAAACAGTTCATCTGAGTTAACGGCATGCCGTATATCCCACACACCTTGATCTGGCTAACCGTTTCTTTTGTGTTTCCTAATCACAAACAGTTCATCCGACTGAACTATATGCTGTATATCGCACACACCTTCATCTGGCTTCCCGTTTCTTTTGTGTTGCCTAATCACAAATAGTTCATCCGAGTGAACCGTATGCTGTGTATCGCACACGCCTTCATCTGGCTGCCAGTTTATTTTGTTCCTCCTCATCGCAAAAAGTTAATTGAACTGAACCGTATGCCCTTCATCACACACACACAACTAAAACCTGAACCGTGTTTGATGCATCCGTCATCGCAAACGTTTTATACGTTTCTGACGGTTTTCATACAGCACAGGTATGGGGTCCTTCCCGCATGACCCAGAAATCGTTGGGGATAGGCCCTCCTGGGACACAGGCTGGGGCCGTGTGCGATCGGGCGAGGCATCGAAACCCAATCATTTCCGTAGGTATGTACATCCCACACAGTAATCCGAGAAAATTGTTTCCGTAGGTATGTACATCCCACATGGTGAATCCCAAAAAATCATTTCCGTAGGTATGTAAATCCCACATGGTGAATTCCAAAAAATCATTTCTGTAGGTATGTACATCCCACGCGGTGAATCCTAGAAAAACATTTCCGTACGTATGTATATCACACACAGTTCTTTGTGTGGAAACGTTTGTGCAAGGTGGCCTAACACAAATAGTTCGCTGCCGGAAGCCATGTGTGATTGTTAGTTGATCGAACACGCCTACTTTCTAGAAAATGTGCTGGTTGTTTGAGTCATTGCCCAAGGTGGTGTATGAGTAACCGTCTGCAATAGAAAACCCCAATAAGCAGGGTAATTAGCCTATTATTGATGATCCATGTACTAATCAAAATGATATTTCTTATAAAACATGCCAGATATTTCATATCCGTATAAAAGCAACCAGGATTTCATAATCGAATTACATCAGATAACTTCGGAACTCAGTTATGCCATTACACAACAGCACCAAGTTTCACATGCAGCATAAAAAACCTTTGGAAAGTAGCATCATACACGGTAAATAGACAGATGAATCTCATCTGGGAAACTGCAGAAGCGGAAGGCAAATATTGAGCCTTTAGTGATGTTGAATGTCCTTGCAACTTTAGGCCAGTGGCTATGGATAATTTCCTGCCCAACCTTCGTCCTCTTCAGCAAGACTTCAATATTGTACCGTGGGTGTTGAATGAATACCTTCCTCACCTCTTGACCATGAAGGTGGTTTGAGAGGTAATCATCGGTGAACTGCTTTGAAAAGTACTGAAAACAAAGCTATGCATAAATCGCTGTTGTAAATTTTGAAATGGCGCAAGGGGTAAAAACAAGGTAAAAGATTTGGTACCATCCTATAGTTGAGAGATGTCTTCTTCATTGTGCAAACAAAGATCTTGCTGTTATTCATCGCAAGTTTCTTCATCCTAACAATCTTTCTGAGTTTTTTGACTTGACTAATATTCATGGACATCTCATTTCCCCATATGCAAAATGGGTCGAACAGTGGGTCTAAGCCTCTGGCAGCAGGACCTACATGCGCAAGACCAAATTGTAAGAAACCTAAATATTAGAATGATTCCTGCAACTGCACAATAATGTGCTATTAGCAAAAGGACCCTGCTTGAACAAACCTTGATGGTAAACCGCACTGTCTCCCATTGTTTCCCTGCAACACACATAAGGAAGATCTTGATCAGGTTAACTGAGAGTTTCCATACTATCAGTAGAATATGTATTGAGTACAGCCAAATTCGATTGGTGTCACATGCATAACAATACAATATTTTACCCACAACAAATGAAAATCAAATTGCAGAACTGAACCAAACAGTTAACTGGACAACAGACCAAATGAACCAAAATAGTTAACTGAGCACGACATTGCAGAATGGAAACATGTACTAGAAGATAAGATAGTTAACAAAACAAAGAATGCTTGAGAACAGTACTACGAAATGTAGCAATTGTTGGACCAAAGTGTTAACGGAACATTACATTTCAGAGGACCAAACTGTTAACTGAACATCAGATTGCATATTAACATTACAGAGGACAAATCACTAGAATGCACTGGTGGTGGCCTCGAGAAAACAGCACGAACTATATTTTAAAGTAGACAACCGCGTGGCGGTGTCGATGGTGGCCTCGAAGACAAGGTGCTCCTCCAAGATCTGGCGATCGACACGCATGGCAGCCATAGCGACCTTGCGTGTGCGTGCGGCCGCATGCTACTAAGCTCCACATTATACTGCATGCAAAATGGATGTGGGCGGCACCTAATTGTATGAGGGGGCAGTGATTTTGGTGGAAGGTGTCGCGCCGTCGGTCGGGGCATGTGAGACGGGAAAGGAGGAGGATGGTGTGGGTGGGGTGTGGATTAGCTGACCATATCGACGAGGCCGCGCAGCAAGAAGATGGGTCGGCGGCGAGGAGGCCGCGCAGCAAGAAGAAGGGTCAGTGGCGAGGAGGCAGCGCGGCAAGAAGAAGGGTCGCCGGCGAGGAGGCGGCACTGCAAGAAGAAGGGTCGCCGGCGAAGAGGCGGCGCTTCAAGAAGAAGGGTATCTGGCGAGGAGGCGACGCTGTAAGAAGAAGGGTCGCCGGAGAGGCTAAGCCGCCAGCAAGCAGCAGTGAAGGTTTGAGCTTGGAAAGCAAGGAGGAACAGTGGAAATGTGGCTTTTGGTAGGAGGGAGGGGCGGGGAGATATATATTTCCGCGGTGGCAAAAAAAAATTGCTCAGTGCCGCGAGAAACAGGTGCACAAGTGTGGTTCAAGAGGGGGCGGTGGACTGTAGACGACGAAGCTTCCTGCGTAAGCCACACAAGACGGTGCGCCAAGATATTTTATATCGCATCTCACACGATTCTTTCTAGTAAACTGTTTGTGGTATGCTTGATTTTTTTCCATTATGTTTTGAAAGACAAAATGGTGTTACGGAGGGAAAGGATGGTGTTTGAATTGCTAGAACATTTACGTACAGTGAACATGCAACTAGTACATGAGTGTCATGCTAAATTTTGGAATTATTCTGGGTTCATTTGGCATTTTTATGCATTAATTGAGTTTCTGGGCATTTAATGTGCATAATTCAAATTTGAACTACAAGAACATGCTCCAATGCATGAAAGTTTGTTGAAAAATCACATGTGTGTCTTTGGGTGAATTTATAGGTCCCATGCAAGAAATGAGAATAAATTCAAACATCTGGGCGTCGTGGCTCGGCCAAAAAGATTGAGAAAATTGGTTTTTAAATTCCTATAAATCCAAAACACGCCTGAAAATCACGAAACTTGGCATGGTGTCATGACATGGCACCAACATGTTGCGGTAATTTTTTTGGCCGAATTGGGACAAGCTTTGGTGTAAGCTTCTTGCAAACGGGAGCTTCCCTCAAGGAGGCTCGTGGTTCCAAGAGGGAACGTGTCACCTCCGTGTGCGAAATGAGATACGTACACTGCCTTCTCCTGCCTTAATTTTTTTACACAGACAGATTAGAACAAATAGAAGTATCATGCTAATTTTTGGAATTATTCTGGGTTCGTTTGGCCTTTTTTATATATTAATTGAGTTTTTGCGCATTTAATGTGCATAATTCAGATTTGAACTACAAGCACATGCTCCAGTGCACCAAAGTTGGTTGAGAAATCACATGTGTGTCCCTGGGTGTATTTATAGGTCCCATGCAAGACATGGAAATGAAATTCAAACATCTGGGCATCCTGGCTCGACCGGAAAGATTGAGAAACTTGGTTTTATAATTCCTGTAAATCCAAAACACGCCTAAAAACCATAAAACTTGGCATGGTGTCATGACATGGCACCAACATGCCGCGGTAATTTTTTTGGCCGAATTAGGACAAGCTTTGGTGTAAGCTTCTTGCAAACTGGCGGGAATGTGTCACCTTCGTGTGCGAAACGAGATACGTACACTGCCTTCTCCCGCCTTAATTTTTTAACACATGTAGATTAGACCAAATAGAAGTATCGTGCTAATTTTTGGAATTATTCCGGGTTCGTTTGGCCTTTTTTACACATTAATTGAGTTTCTGCGCATTTAATGTGCATAATTCAAATTTGAACTACAAGCACATGCTCCAATGCACCAAAGTTGGTTGAAAAATCACATGTGTGTCCTTGGGTGAATATATAGGTCCCATGCAAGAAATAGGAATGAAATTCAAACATCGGGGCGTCATGGCTCGGCCGGAAAGATTGAGAAACTTGGTTTTTTAATTCCTGTAAATCCAAAACACGCCTGAAAATCATGAAACTTGGCATGGTGTCATGACATGGCACCAACATGCTGTGGTAATTTTTCTGTCTGATTTGCGAAGGCGCACACATTAACAATCAACATAGTCATTTTGGAATAAGTGTTGTCATGTTACAAATCGGAAACACAAGTATTATTGAAACCATGGGCGTTCTACTTAACATTTATGTGTCGCCACGCGTCACTTTTTTATTGGCTAGGAGGTGCCGTGCGGGGTAGCTATTTAAGTACGGAAGGCGTGCGATCAGACCCCTACGCGTGCTCATCGGGAGGAGAGCCCTTTGACCGCCACCCACCATGCACCTCCATGCCAACGTCTCCATTAATGGTGCCCGAGCCCCGGTTCTACGACATGGCTATGTGTCTCACTGGACTAAGATTTATGAGAGAAAAATGAAAATCTGAAAAGAAAGTTTTGCACGGATCTTGATGTAAGATCTAACGGACCTATATAGCATCGACTGCGACTTATAGCAAGCATGATGAATATAAGGACGATGACAGTGGATAATAATTGTCTTACATATTTAGGAACATAATTTAAAAAAGCCACATGTGGCAACGCCCGAAATACACAAGGGAAAAAGAAGAAGGAAGACAACGATCTGCCTCACTGATCTCTATGTTGCTACAGGCCGCGAGAACTAGTCTCCGCCGCAAGCGGCGATGAGCTCTTTCTTGTCCTCAAGATGCTGCTTGAGAGCATCCACAGATTCCTCCACCAGCCTTCTGCGCTCAATGCGTAGCATGGCATTCTCGTCCATAAGTTTCAAATTTGAACTACAAGCACATGCTCCAGTGCACCAAAGTTTGTTGAAAAATCACATGTGTGTCCTTCGGTGAATTTATAGGTCCCATGCAAGAAATGGGAATGATATTCAAACATCTGGGCATCATGGCTTGGCCGGAAAGATTGAGAAACTTGGTTTTTTAATTCCTATAAATCCAAAACACGCCTGAAAATCATGAAACTTGGCATGGTGTCATGACATGGCACCAACATGCTGTGGTAATTTTTCTGTCCGATTTGTGAAGGCGCACATATTAACAATCAACAAAGTCATTTTGGAACAAGTGTTGTCATGTTACAAATCGGAAACACAAGTATTATTGAAACCATGGGTGTTCTACTTACCATTTACGTGTCGCCATGCGTCCCCTTTTTTATTGGCTAGGAGGTGTCGTGCGTGGTAGCTATTTGAGTACGGGAGGCGTGCGATCAGACCCCTGCGCGTGCTCATCGGGAGGAGAGCCCTTTGACCGCTACCCGCCACGCACCTTCCTACCAACGTCTCCATTAATGGAGCCCAAGCACCTGTTCTACGGCGTGGCGATGTGTCTCACTGGACTAAGATTTAAGAGAGAAAAATGAAAATCTGAAAAGAAAGTTTTGCACGGATCTTGATGTAAGATCTGACGGACCTATATAGCATCGACTGTGACTTATAGCAAGCATGATGAATATAAGGATGATGACAGTGGATAATAATTGTCTTACATATCTATGAACATAATTAAAAAAATCCACATGTGGCAACGCTCGAAATACACAAGGGCAAAAGAAGAAGGAAGACAACGATCTGCCTCACTGATCTCTACGTTGCTGCAGGCCACAGGAACTAGTCTCCGTGGCGAGCGGCGATGAGCTCTTTCTTGTCCTCAAGATGCTGCTTGAGAGCATCCATGGATTCCTCCACCATCCTTCTGCGCTCGATGTGCAGCATGGCACTCTCGTCCATGAGTTTCTCGACGATGACGCCGGTCCTCTTCAACAAGGCAGTGGGCTCCTCCTCCTGCTCCACACTTCCGACGATCTTCGCCCTCAGCAGGTCGCGCTTGGCCCGGAGCTTCGCATTGCTCTCATTTAGTTGCCAGATGACGCTGGCAAAAGAGGCTTTCATGTTGTCCTGCAACCTCGCACAGCCTGATATCTAATCCATCTGGCTATGAACGATCACATGCTTGTGCCTGTAAGAGTCCTCACCTGCCCGCGAGACATTTTCCCAGGCTGCCATGGCGCGGGAGGACATCTCTGCTGCATTCGCAGCACGGCGGGACATCCCTTCTACTTCCGCGATGCGGCCGAACCAGTCTGCCGCATCGACGGTGCGGCGGGACCTGCGTGCTGCTTCGGCGCCGCCTGCGGGACCTCTGTGCTGCTACGGCCGCACGGCGGGACATGCTGGCTGTGTTCGCGGCGAGGCGGGGCATCTCTCGTGCTTCTGCTTCCATGCTCGCATCTCCCTGGTGGCAATCTCTCGACCCAGAACTCACACTGGCCATGGCAGACGCAAAGGGAACGATGATGAATGACTTTGTTTTTGTGGATGAGGAGTTGAGGAGGAATGTGCAGTCATCTTGGAGTAGTAGTATTTATAACCGGGTAGTAATACGCTCCTAAGTGGGAAACCATTTAGGTTCTGATCGGTGTGAACAAGTTTGCAATTTGGAATATGATGGGACGCATGCTCAAAATTTACTAACGGTTATAAGTGCGGCACTATTCCCGGTAGGCATAACATGGGCGTGTACGCCTTCTCGGCCGCGTACGTGGCGTTTGCACCATAGGGTGCACTGCAATAGGCAATGTCAGCAAACGGCTTGTTCCAACAACCGTGCGCGCTCGTTATAACCATCGCGCACGCTTCTTTTAATTAGAATGTGTGTGCCCGTGTAGCGCACACACGTTGATCTATCTAACTGTTTTAGTTTGTTGTGGCTGATCGCAAACAGTTCATCCATGTGAAGTGTATTCCATCAATCGTAGACACTTTGATCTGGCTGACCCGTTTCTGTTATGCTTCCTAATCGCAAACAGTTAATCCTTCTGAAGCGTATGCCCTCAATCACACACACCTTGATCTAGCTGACCGTTTCTTTTGTGTTGCCTAATCACAAACAGTTCATCCGACTGAACTGTATGTTGTATATCGCACACGCCTTCATCTGGCTGCCCATTTCTTTTGTTCTCCCTCATTGCAAACAGTTCATTGGACTGAACCGTATGCCCTGCATCGCACATGCTACTAAAATCTGAACCGTGTTTGATGGCTCCACCATCGCAAATGTTTTGCACCTCTTTTGACGGTCCTTTTACACCACCGTTTGCGATTATTGCATCGCACATAGTTTCGTCGAAGGGTCTCTAATCGTAGGGTCACGTTAGCAACATCCTGCAGTAGTGAAAAATGGTATTGCAATGCTTGAAAATGAGGCCTAGGGTCCATACTTTCACTAGTGCAACCTCTCAATAGTGCTAATATAATTGGATCATATAACCGTCCCTCAACATGCAACGAAGAATCACTCCAAAGTTCCTATCTAGCAGAAAACATAAGACGAAATTGTTTGTAGGGTACGAAACCACCTCAAAGCTATTCTTTCCGATCAATCTATCCCAGAGTTCGTACTAAAATAACACGAAGCTATTCCTTCCAATCGATCTAACCAACAGTTTGTACTAAAATAACACCAAAGAAAATTTAGATTCATAATATTCAATTCAACACAAAGAACTTCAAAGAGTGACCCAAGATTTCTACCGGAGAAACAAAGGCAAGTACGTGCATCAACCCCTATGCATAGATTACCCCAATGTCACCTCGGGAATCCACGAGTTGAGTGCCAAAACATATACCAAGTGAATCAATACGTACCCCATTTTCACCACGAGTATTCAATTGCAAGACATATATCAAGTGTTCTCAAATCCATGAAAGTATTCAATCCGATAACAATGAAATCTCAAAGGGAAAAACTCAATTCCTCACAACAAGATAGAGAGGGGAAAACACCATATGATCAGACTATATTAACAAGCCCGCGATACATCAAGATCGTGACATCTCAAGAACACGAGAGAGAGAGAGAGAGAGAGAGATTAAACACATAGCTACTCGTTCAAACCCTCAGCCCCGAGGGTGGACCACTCCCTCGTCATCGTGGTGGCCGTCGGGATGACGAAGATGGCCACCGGTGACGATTTCCCCCTTCGGCAGAGTGCCAGGATGGGGTCTAGATTGGTTTTCGGTGGCTATAGAGCCTTGTGGCGGCGGAACTTCTGTTCTAGGGTTACCACGGATGGTTTCTCTATTTATAGGATTTTTTGGCGTTGGTTTCACGCTAAGATGGGCCTCGAGGTGAGCACAACCCACCGGGGCAAGCCAGGCCCACCAGGCGTGCCCTGGTGGGTTGTGCCCTCCTCATGGCTCTTCTGTCCCTCCCACGAAGCTTCGAGGGTCTATTTTGTTCCAAGAAAATCTTCAAAAAGTTTCAGCTCATTTGGAGAACTTTCATTTCTACACAAAAAACAACACCACGGTAGTTCTGCTGAAAACAACGTTAGTCCAAGTTAGTTCCATGCAAATCATACCAAAACCATATAAAATTGTTGTAAACATGGCATGAATACTTCATAAATTATAGATACGTTGGAGACGTATGATCTTGTCGTAGTGATGGAGTGCAGACTCCGAGGGGAGGAGGGGCCATCTACTAGGAGCCAGCCTCCACTAAAGCCACATTCTAAGGGGGCACCGCCTTCTAGGAGCCAGCCGCTGGGGGCCCAGCCGGCCCAAGGAACCGGCAGCATGTCCGAAAGGTGCGAGGGGCTTTGCTGGCCCCGATGTCTTGAAATGCTATGGGGTGTGGATGAGGCTACCTGTGGTCAATCCTTCGACGGTAGTCCTCGAAGCTGGTGAGGCACCGCGGCTCAAGCCGGACTGCTGATACGTCCATTTTGAATCATTCTTTTATATCTATATTTATTGCATTATGGCCTATTATTACACATTATGTCACAATACGTATACCTATTCTCTCTTATTTTACAAGGTTTACATGAATAGGGAGAATGCCGGCAGCTGGAATTCTGGGCTGGAAAAGGAGCAAATATTAGAGACCTATTCTGCACAACTCCAAAAGTCCTGAAACTTCATGGGAGCAAGTTTCAGAATATATAAAAAATATTGGGTGAAAGAAGTACCAGAGGGGGGCCACCCACCATCCACTGGGGTGGGGGCGCGCCACCTGCCTCGTGGGCCCCCTGGCAGCCCTCTGATGCCCATCTTTGGCTATATGGAGTCTTCCATCAAGGAAAAAATAATAAGCAAGCTCACAGGATGAAACTCCGCTGCCACGAGGCAGAACCTTGGCGGAACCAATCTAGGGCTCTAGCGGAGCTGTTTTGCCGGGGAAACTTCCCTCCGGGAGGGGGAAATCATCACCATCTTCATCACCAACAATCCTCTCATTGGGAGGGGGTGAATCTCCATCAACATCTTCACCAGCACCATCTCATCTCAAACCCTAGTTCATCTCTTGTATCTAATCTTTGTCCCAAAGCCTCAGATTGGTACCTGTGGGTTACTACTAGTGTTGATTACTCCTTGTAGTTGATGCTAGTTGGTTTACTTGGTGGAAGATCATATGTTCAGATCCATTATGCATATTAATACCCCTCTGATTATGAACATGAATACGATTTCTGAGTAGTTACGTTTGTTCCTGAGGACAAGGGAGAAGTCTTGCTATCAGTAGTCATGTGAATTTGGTATTCGTTCGATATTTTGATGAGATGTATGTTGTCTTTCCTCTAGTGGTTTCATGTGAACGTCGACTACATGACACTTCACCATTGTTTGGTCCTAGAGGAAGGCATTGGGAGGTAATAAGTAGATGATGGGTTGCTAGAGTGATAGAAGCTTAAACCCTAGTTTATGCGTTGCTTTGTAAGGGGCTGATTTGGATCCATATGTTTCATGTTATGGTTAGGTTTACCTTAATACTTCTTTTGTAGTTGCGGATGCTTGAAATAGGGGTTAATCATAAGTGGGATTCTTGTCCAAGGAAGGACAGTACCCAAGCACCGGTCCACCCACATATCAAATTATCAATGTACCGAACGCGAATCATATGAACGTCATGAAAACTAGCTTGACGATAATTCCCATGTGTCCTCGGGAGCGCTTTCCTTTATATAAGAGTTTGTCCAGGCTTGTCCTTTGCTGTAAAAAGGAAGTGGCCATCTTGCTGCACCTTATTTACTTTTATTACTTGTTACCCGTTACAAATTACCTTATCACAAAACAATCTGTTGATAATTTCAGTGCTTGCAGAGAATACCTAGCTGAAAACCGCTTACCATTTCCTTCTGCTCCTCGTTGGGTTCGACACTCTTACTTATATAAAAGGCTACGATAGATCCCCTACACTTTTGGGTCATCAAGACTATTTTATGGCACCGTTGCCGGGGAGTGAAGCGCCTTTGCCAGGTGGAATTTGGTAAGGAAACATTTATATAGTGTGCTGAAATTTACTGTTACTTGTTACTATGTAACATAATCCTTTGAGGGCTTGTTCGGGGTATCTTCACCCCGACCAGTAGAGCAAAGAGTTTCTCCTCAACCTACTGAACCTACTGAAAATGTTTACTTTGAAATTCCTTCGGGTATGATAGAGAAACTGCTAGCTAATCCTTTTACAGGAGATGGAACATTACATCCCGATTTGCACCTAATCTATGTGCATAAAGTTTGTGGATTATTTAAGCTTGGAGCTATACCCGAGGATGTTATCAAGAAGAAGGTCTTCCCTTTATCTTTGAAGGGAAAGGCATTGACATGGTTTAGGCTATGTGATGATATGGGATCATGGAACTACAACCGATTGAAATTGGAATTTCATCAGAAGTTTTATCCTATGCATCTTGTTCATTGTGATCTGATATGTCTCTGTCGTATCTACTTTTCCAAACACTTTTTCCCTTGTTTTGGACTCTAACTTGTATGATTTGAATGGAACTAACCCGGACTGACGCTGTTTTCAGCAGAATTGCCATGATGTTGTTTTATGTGCAGAAAACAAAAGTTCTTGGAATGACCTGAAACTCCACGGAATATCTTACAATAAATAATAAAAAAATCCTCGCCAAAGATGAAGACCAGGGGTGCCGCACCCTGGCCATGAGGGTGGGGGGCGCCCCCCCTAGGACGCGTCCCCTACCTCGTGGGCCCCCTGGAGACCTCCCGACTCCAACTCCAACTCTATATAACTGCTTTCGGGGAGAAAAATAGGAGAGAATATTTCATCGCTTTTTACAATACGAAGCCGCCGCCAAGCCCTAAAACCTCTCGGGAGGGCTGATCTGGAGTCCGTTCGGGGCTCCGGAGAGGGGGATTCGTCGCAGTCGTCATCATCAACCATCCTACATCACCAATTTCATGAAGCTCACCGCCGTGCGTGAGTAATTCCATCTGAGGCTTGCTGGACGGTGATGGGTTGGATGAGATTTATCATGTAATCGAGTTAGTTTTATTACAGTTTGATCCCTAGTATCCACTATGTTCTGAGATTGATGTTGCTATGACTTTGCTATGCTTAATGCTTGTCACTAGGGCCCGAGTGCCATGATTTCAGATCTGAACCTATTATGTTTTCATCAATATATGAGAGTTCTTGATCCTATCTTGCAAGTCTATAGTCACCTATTATGTGTTATGATCTGTTAACCTCAAAGTGACAATAATCGGGATACTTACCGGTGATGACCATAGTTTGAGGAGTTCATGTATTCACTATGTGCTAATGCTTTGTTCCGGTTCCCTATTAAAAGGAGGCCTTAATATCCCTTAGTTTCCATTAGGACCCCGCTGCCACGGGAGGGTAGGACAAAAGATGTCATGCAAGTTCTTTTCCATAAGCACGTATGACTATATTCGGAATGCATGCCTACATTACATTGACGAATTGGAGCTAGTTATGTGTCACCCTATGTTCTGACTGTTACATGATGAACCGCATCCGGCATAATTATCCATCACTGGTCCGATGCCTACGAGCTTTCCATATACTGGTTTACGCTTATTTACTTTCTCGTTGCTATTGTTACAATCACTACATAATACTAAAAATATTACTTTTCTTTCATTACTCTTTTGTTACCGTTACCATCACTATCATATTACTTTGCTACTAAACACTTTGCTGCAGATACTAAGTTTCCAGGTGTGGTTGAATTGACAACTCAGCTGCTAATACTTGAGAATAATCTTTGGCTCCCCTTGTGTCGAATCAATAAATTTGGGTTGAATACCCTACCGTCGAAAGCCGTTGCGATCCCCTATACTTGTGGGTTATCAAGACAAATTTCTCACGCCGTTGCCGGGGAGCATAGCTCTATTCTTTGAGTCACTTGGGATTTATATCTGCTGGACACTATGAAGAACTTGAAAGACGCTAAGACAACAATTTATCCCTCAACTACAAGGGGAGGTAAGGAACTGCCATCTAGCTCTGCACTTGATTGACCTTCTGTTATAAGTAAGCTTGCAACACCTAAACCTGCTTCTGCTATTCGTTCTAATATGTCGCATGTTATTGATGATGCTACTTCTGCTATACATGATACTTATGACGAAACTACCTCTATGCCTGATACTACTATGCCACTTGGTGATTTTCTCGAGGAACGACTTGCTAGGGCTAGAGTGATTGAAAATATTGAATCTGATTATGATGATGAAAGTGATGATCAAGAATCACTTGTTACTCCTGAGGGTTATTTATTTATTCAAGAAGCTTCTTTAGCTATTTTAGCTTGCAAAGATAGATATGAACTCAAAAGGTTATTAGCTAAATGGAATGAGCAATCTCTAAATGCTAGGATGAAACCTGACCCTCCTTTTGCTACTTCACCTATCTTTGTTACTGATAAGGATTATGAATTCTCTGTTGATCCTGATATAATTACTTTGGTTGAATCTGATCCTTTTCATGGCTATGAATCTGAAACTGTTGTGGCACATCTTACTGAATTAAATGATATAGCCACCCTGTTCACTAATGATGAGAGATCTCGCTACTTTTATATCCTTAAAATATTTCCGTTCTCATTAAAGGGTGATGCTAAGATATGGTTCAATTCTCTTGATCCTGGTTGTGTACATAGTCCCCAGGATATGATTTACTACTTCTCTGCTAAATATTTCCCTGCTCATAAGAAACAAGCTGCTTTAAAGGAAATATACAACTTTGTGCAAATTAAAGAAGAGAGTCTCCCACAAGCTTGGGGGAGGCTTCTCAAGTTACTTAATGCTTTGCCTGATCATCCTCTTAAGAAAAATGAAATACTTGATATCTTTTATAATGGACTAATCGATGCTTCCAGAGATTACCTGGATAGTTGTGTTGGTTCTCTTTTCAGGGAAAGAACACCGGATGAAGCTGAAATCTTATTGAATAATATGTTGACAAATGAAAATAATTGGGCACCTCCTGAGCTAGCTCCTGCTCCAATTAATGATCCTATTCCTAAACCAACTCCGAAGAAGAGAGGTATTCTATTTCTCAGTCCCTAACATATGCAAGAGGCAAAGAAATCTATGAAAGAAAAAGGTATTAAAGCTGAAGATGTTAAGAATTTACCTCCTATTGAAGAAATACATGGTCTTAATTTACCGCCTGTCGAAGAAACATATGATATTAATCCTTTATTTATTGAAGAACCTCCTAACCTCGATAACCCGACACAGGTAGTAAAGGTAAATTCTCGTAATAGATATGATAAAGCTGAAATCCCTCCTGCTAAAATTGCTAGTCAATGCTTGGATGAGTTTGATAATTTTATGTTTAAGCAAGAAGACTTCAATGCTTATTTTGGTAGACAATTAAAACAAGATGCTGATATGATTAAATACTTGGGTGATTATACGGCTAATATTAGAGGTGAACTTAAACTTGTTAGCAAACATGCTTCTATGGTTACCACTCAAGTAGAACAAGTACTTAAAGCTCAAAAGGAATTGCTCAATGAGATGAATAGTAAGAAAAATGATTGTGCTGTTAAAGTGGCTACTAGAACTGGTAGAATGACTCAGGAACGTTTGTATCCTGAAGGCCACCCTAAGAGAATTGAGCAAGATTCTCAGAGAAATAATATTGATGCACCTAGTTCTTCTAAAAAGAAGAAAAAGAAAAATGATAGAACTGTGCAAACTTCTAGTGAACCTATTGCTGAACCACCTGATAATCCAAATGATATCTCTATGTCTGATGCTGAAACACAATCTGGCAATGAACATGAACCTAATGAAAATGCTCAACCTAGTAATGATAATGATGTAGAAACTGAACCTGCTGTTGATCTTGATAACTCACAATCAAAGAATCAACGTTATGATAAGAAAGACTTTGTTGCTAGGAAACATGGTAAAGAAAGAGAACCTTGGGTTCAGAAACCCATGCCTTTTCCTCCCAAACCATCCAAGAAAAAGGATGATGAGGATTTTGAGCGCTTTGCTGAAATGATTAGACCTATCTTTTTGCGTATGCGATTAACTGATATGATCAAAATGAATCCTTATGCTAAGTACATGAAAGATATTGTTACAAATAAAAGAAAGATACCAGAAGCTGAAATTTCCACCATGCTTGCTAATTATACCTTTAAGGGTGGAATACCAAAGAAACTTGGAGATCCAGGAGTACCTACTATACCATGCTCCATTGAAAGAAACTATGTTAAAACTGCTTTATGTAATCTTGGAGCCGGTGTTAGTGTTATGCCTCTCTCTTTATATCGTAGACTTGATTTGAATAAGTTGACACCTACTGAAATATCTTTGCAAATGGCTGATAAATCAACTGCTATAGCTGTCGGTATATGTGTGGATGTGCCTGTTGTGGTTGCAAACGTTACTATTTTAACGGACTATGTTATTCTTGATATTCCCGAGGACGATAGTATGTCTATTATTCTTGGAAGACCTTTTTTGAATACTGCAGGGGCTGTTGTTGATTGCACTAAAGGCAATGTCACTTTTCATGTTAATGGTAATGAGCATACGGTACACTTTCTGAGGAAACAACCTCAAGTTCATAGTATCAATTCTATCGGAAAAATTCCATCGATTATATTTGGAGGTTTTGAATTTCCTCTTCCTACTGTCAAGAAGAAATATGATATATTTATTATTGGGGATGTGCATATCCCCGTTGAGGTAACCTAGTGTTATTCGAAATTTCTCCGGTTTCATGTTAATCGGAATGAGTTCGTTAACAAGACTTGATCAACCTTGTTAGTGGATTCCTTTTGAAGAGCATGAGATGGATGAAACTAGAAGCACAACCTTCTGTACCCTCTCTATACTTTCTGTTATTTAGTTGAAATAAAATTAAAATAAATAATTTTTTGTCTGTTATCTGATTATCCGTGCAATATAAAAATACCTCGAAAATAAAAGTTCTCCAAATGCCCTGAAAATTAAATATGATTTCTTCTAGAATATTTGAGGATTTATGGAACAAAGAACACACCAGGGAGGTTCAGGCGTGTGAATGGCCTTCCGAGGATTTCTTGAGAGCAACCGAGATTTATGGAGATTTTCATGAATTGGCTCATAATGCAGGCCTCACCACTTTCCTCCATGACCAATGCGATCAGTATCTCTTACTCACAAATAGCTTTGTGCAAAACTTTCATTTTCATTCTAGGAACTCACCACCTACGGTGGAGTTTCATTTATATGATGAGCATAAGGAGATGTCACTTTATGATTTCTGTCGGATTTGTTTAGTCCCTTTTGGGGGCAAGACAGAAGAACCACATCATGATGATGTGGAGGGGTTTATTGATACTATCACTCTAGGAAAAACTAGGAAGGTTTCCGATGCACGAATCACTACCATACATTTTCCTGTTTTACGTTACTTTGCATTATTTGCTAGTAGTTGCTTAATTGGACGCGGAAACTGTGGAAACCATAGTATCCCTAATATAATTATTTTGCTCCACGGTTTATACAGTGATAACACTTTTAGTATGGGCAGTATTATTGCTAAACGGTTAAGTCTGAACTGTACAAAGTGACCCATCTTTGGAGGCATCTATGCTACACGCCTAGCTGCACATTTTAACATACCTATTAGGCATGCTGATAAGGAAGAAAAAGTGTTGCCTTGTGTTTATCTAGATTATAAAAGTATGGTGGCACATGATTTTATTATTAAGAATAGGGCAGGAGAGCTTAAATATCAATTGTTCTTTAATAAACTTCATCCTGAGACTATTACCATGCCTGCTCCTTCTTTGTTTGATTTGACTGTAGGCACGTACCTTGTTCCGTTGACGGCTATCCATGCCAACCAGAACCCTGCACCAGCCGAGGAGCCAGAATCGGAACCACAATTTGATCCTTCATGACAGTCTAACTATCAGTGGGATCCGGAGATGATTGCCAGCCAGTGGCAACCGGAGCCTTCTTCTTCCTCATCGCAGTACGACCCCAACAACTATTATTATGGATATCAGCCAAGCCAGCTGTGGCCATAGACCAACTTATGCCAAAATCCTAAGCTTGGGGGAGTACGTATTTCTCACCGACATTACATTATGTTCACACACACTCATTGCTAGATGTCGGTGCTCATACTTTTTCATTGTATCATCCATGCTAGTTTATTTTCCTTTTTTATGCTTTCTTCTTGTGTGTTTAATAAACCTTAAGAAAAACCAAAAAAATTAGTTGTAGCTTTTAATTAATTTAATTTCCCTGCTTGTAGTAGTTACTAAAAAGAAAACCCAAAAATATTTCTCGTTCTTCTTTTGCTTGTTGGGAGCTTTCCCGTGTAAATAGTTTTATTTCTTTTCTTTGGGGGTCGATAGGAGAAGACCATAATTAAATTGTTGAAGTGGCTCTTATATGTGTTATTGTTGATTTAACCAAGAGCCCATATTGCTTTGTCTTCTCCTGTTTATTGAATGCTCGCAGATTCCAGCTTAGTCCAATGCACGTGCACTCTCACTATTATTCACATCGTTCGGTCGTGCAAGTGAAAGGCAATTATGATGATATATGATGGACTGACTGAGATGAGAAAAGCTGGTATGAACTCGACCTCTTTTGTTTTTGTAAATATGATGAGTTCATCGTTCTTGATTCAGCTTGTTATGAATAAACATGTTTGCAATGACAATTAGAGATCATAGTTGCTTATGCCATGCTTGATTAGCTATGAGTTATAATGGTTTACCTTGCGTGCCAACATGCTATTGAGATGGTTATGATGTGGTATGATGGGTGGTATCCTCCTTTGAATGATTTAAGTGACTTGACCTGGCACATGTTCACGCATGTAGTTGAAACAAATCAACATAGCCTTCACGATATTTATGTTCATTGTGAATTATATCCTACTCATGCTTGCATCCAATGTTTATTAATATTAATGCATGTACATGGTTGTTGTTGCTCTCTAGTTGGTCGCTTCCCAGTCTTTTGCTAGCGTTCACCTGTACTAAGCGGGAATACTGCTTGTGCATCCAATCCCTTAAACCCCAAAGTTATTCCAGATGAGTCCACTATACCTTCCTATATGCGGTATCTACCTGCCATGCCAAGTAAATTTGTATGTGCCAAACTCTAAACCTTCAAATAATCATCCTGTTATGTATGCTCGAATAGCTCATGTATCAACTAGGGCTGCCTGTATCTTCCATGCTAGGCGGGTTATTCTCAAGAGGAGTGGACTCCGCTCCTCACACACAAGAAAATGGCTGGTCACCGGGATGCCTAGTCCCATGCTTTATGCAAACTAAATCAAAAATAATTGCAAAACAAAACTCCCCCTGGGACCTGATGTATGTTGGAGGCACTCGTTGTTTCGAGCAAGCCAATGTTTGATGTTTGTTGGTGGAGGGGGAGTATAAACTTTACCATTCTATTTGGGAACCGCCTATAATGTGTGTACCATGGAAGATATCGCCATCTCTTGGTTGTTATGTTGACAATGAAAGTATACCGCTCAAAATATTATTCACCTCTATTTCAAAACCGAGCTCTGGCACCTCTACAAATCCCTACTTCCCTCTGCGAAGGGCCTATCCATTTAATTTTATGTTGAGTCATCACCCTCTTATTAAAAGCACCAGTCGGAGAGCACCGATGTCATTTGCATTCATTACTGTTAATTTATATTGGGTGTGACTATGATTGGATCTCTTTTACCATGAATTACAATGTCTAGTCAGTCCTTGATCTTTAAAGGTGCTCTGCATTTATGTTTTGCGGTCTCAGAAAGGGCTAGCGAGATACCATCTTGTTATATCATATTATGATTGTTTTGAGAAAGTGTTGTCACCCGAGATTTATTATTATGGCCTGCTAGTTGATTATGCTATTGATATGGGTAATCATGAGACCTTGCAAATATGGTTAGTTATAATCTTTCCTGAAAACTTGAATGCTAGCTTGAAATATTTACAACAACAAGAGCAAACAGAGTTTGTAAAAGTTTTTCTTTATTTCTTTTAGTTTGTCAACTGAATTGCTTGAGGACAAGCAAGGGTTTAAGCTTGGGGGAGTTGATACGTCTCCGTCGTATCTACTTTTCCAAACACTTTTGCCCTTGTTTTGGACTCTAACTTGTATGATTTGAATGGAACTAACCCGGACTGACGCTGTTTTCAGCAGAATTGCCATGATGTTGTTTTATGTGCAGAAAACAAAAGTTCTCGGAATGACCTGAAAATCCACGGAATATCTTATAATAAATAATAAAAAAATCCTCGCCAAAGATGAAGACCAAGGGGCCCACACCCTTGCCACGAGGGTGGGGGTGCCCCCCCTAGGGAGCGCCCCCTACCTCGTGGGCCCCCTGGAGACCTCCCGACTCCAACTCCAACTCTATATAACTGCTTTTGGGGAGAGAAAAATAGGAGAGAAGATTTCATCGCGTTTTACGATACGGAGCCGCCGCCAATCCCTAAAACCTCTTGAGAGGGCTCATCTGGAGTCCGTTCGGGGCTCCGGAGAGGGGGATTCGTCGCGGTCGTCATCATCAACCATCCTCCATCACCAATTTCATGATGCTCACCGCCGTGCGTGAGTAATTCCGTCATAGGCTTGCTGGACGGTGATGGGTTGGATGAGATTTATCATGTAATCGAGTTAGTTTTGTTAGGGTTTGATCCCTAGTATCCACTATGTTCTGAGATTGATGTTGCTATGACTTTGCTATGCTAAATGCTTGTCACTAGGTGAAAGTGCTAGTGATCGACTAGAGGGGGGGGTGAATAGGCAATTTTTATGAAAGTCTTCAAAACATGGAAGTTTCGAAGACAAACGATATAAATAAACCTATTACCATGCAGCGGAAGGTAGACTATACTAAGCAAGCCATAGTGAAGTATTTAATGAAGTGAAAGCACAATGACTAATAGCAGCTAGGCAGTATACAATGACTTCACCAGGGCCAACAGTAAGTAAAGGAATGGGAAGGACGAAACCAGTGACTCGTTGAAGACAATGATTTGTTGGACCAGTTTCAGTTGCTGTGACAACTGTACGTCTGGTTAGGGAGGCTGAGATTCAACTCAGAAGACCGCGTCTTCACCTTATTCCCCTTGAGCTAAGGACACCCAGTCCTCGCCCAATCACTCTGGTAAGTCTTCAAGGTAGACTCCCAAACCTTCACAGACTTCGTTCACCGGCGATCCACAATGACTCTTGGATGCTCAGAACACGACGCCTAACCGGCTGGAGGATTCACAGTCCTCAAGTGTAATAAGTCTTCAGATCACATAGACAGGAAGACTTCAGTGATGCCTAACACTCTTTGGCTCTGGGTGGTTAGGGCTTTATCCTCGCAAGGAATTCTCTCTCAAAGGCTTCGAGGTGGGTTGCTCTCAAACGACAAAAGCCGTACACTAACTCTAAGCAGTCAACCGTTTATGGTTGTAGGGGGTGGGCTATTTATAGCCACTAGGCAACCCGACCTGATTTGTCCGAAATGACCTTGGGTCACCAAGGAACTGACACGTGTTCCAACGGTCAGATTTCAAACACACGCGGCAACTTTACTTGGGCTACAAGCAAAGCTGACTCATCCAGCTCTGGATAAGATTTGCTCTCGTTGTCTTCACTCGAATACATAGGATTTTGGTTGAGCATCACTTTAGTCACTCTGACTTTGTTCACTTGGACCCCACTTAACAGTACGGTGGTTCCTATGACTCAACAAAGAAGAAAAGGAGACAACGAAACAACTAAGTCTTCGCGCCCCATAGTCTTCATGCAATGTCTTCTCTTGTCATAGTCTTCAATGTGATTATCTGCACATACCACCATTGTCCTAAATGTCTTCATACATTTTTAGGGGTCATCTCCAGTAGATAAAACGAATCAATGAGGGACTACTACCTATGTTATCCTGCAATTCTCACAAACACATTAGTCCCTCAACCAGGTTTGTCGTCAATACTCTAAAACCAACTAGGGGTGGCACTACATGCACTTACAATCTCCCCCTTTTTGGTGATTGATGACAAACTGGTTGAAGTTTTCAACGGGGATAAAAGTATGTGAAATGTAAAGGATTTAGGTATTGTCTTCATAAGTGGCAAAGGCTCCCCCTGAAGATGTGCATATAAGTAATTTGCTTTTGGAATCCAAATGCACATGGCAGGTTGTACTTGTGGAGATCCTCTTCAACTTATGATGAAATTGGCTTCTGAACTTGAGGCATTGGCTTCTGAACCTGAGGCCTACGCTCGACGTGATAGTCAAATTGGGGACCAGCAGCAGGTGGAGGAACAAGAAGAGGCCATTTGACAGTGATAAGCTGGCCATAGTTGTATCCTTGCTTGATAGTATGTGGCCTTGGTGGCGGAATAGGAGCAGTGATATCAACAGAGGCGTCAGGCTACACATCTGTTGCAGGTGCATCATTAGCTTCATTGGCTTCTGGCACAGTGTTTGGTGCAGGCTCCATATTGTCTTCAGCCATGACCACGTCATTGGCTTTAGTGGTGTTAGTGGTGGCAGCCTCGGGATTCTCAACCTCCACTTGAGGAGCTGGAGGGTCGGGCACCGACACATTCACTTCAGGAACAGCTTCTTCAGTGATGGGGGAAGTAGGGACACGTTCTTCTGCTTGTTTTTCTTCGGCTGATGCAGCCGGATTGTCTTCAGCAACTTTAGCTTCAGACTCGGAGACATTCACAGTAGGAGTGGCTTCTGGGAACACCTGACGTGCAATAGATTGGTGGTGCACTTCTCCTTCTGGAACGCTCGAAAGAGGGACTCGGGGCCTTGGTCCTTTGCGAAGCCTACGTAACGCTGGCAACGCCTATGGAGATGGAGTTGGCTGGGCCTCAAAGTCATCTTCTTCTTCTTGCACTGGTGGGGTGACTTGTTGTTGGGGAGTACTCGGGGTGTGTTGTTGTTGTGGGTCATCAGCCCATGATGCATCCTGAGAAATTGGCGTTAGAGGACGACCAATGCTGATGAGTTCGCTGTTCGTGAGAACAGGCGATGATACCAAGTTGTGCTCGATCTGAGGAAGAACTACATCATCTTCAACATTGTCATGGTGACCAATGTCTTCGGCAGCGGTGGGGTCAACTGTTGGAATGTCTTCAGCTTCAGGAGCCTCTATGGAAGCAGGCTCATGAACTACCATCCGTCGTTCTTGATGCGAAGAGTCAGGACGAGCAACCGAGATGGGCTCGACAACAAGGGACTCTGTGGGAGCAGCCCGATCTTTCTTGGTTTTGCACTTCTTCTTGGAGGGAGCGACATCAGAAGCTTCAGGATTTTTCCTCTTTCTGGCTTCAGCCTCGGCAGCCCTTGTCTTCTTCATTTCTGAAACGGTTGACTTGACCTTTGGCTTCGAGCCGGACATGCTGCTTGGGAAGACAATGCGAGGTTCTTCATGCCTTGAAGGTGCAGATTTGTTAGTCGATGGCTTCTTCTTCTTTGTAGCCATTCTGGGGTCGATGCTAGGACGCCCAAGAGCCTTGCGCTTCTCAGCTTCATTGTAGGCTTGCACGCACTTGTCAGCCAGACTCTTCATGCGCTCATGAGAACCTTTAGCTTCTTCTCGTTTCTTGAGAAAAGCTTCCTTGAGCTCGTGCAGCATAACCTTGAAGTTTTTGACATCTTGCACACTGAGCTTTGCCATGTGCTTCTTAAACTGAGCTTTCTCATAGTCGATCTTGTGCTTCAGTTCAACGATGCGCTGAGCTAGAGCTAGCTCAGAAGCAATGGCACCAGTGAAAGAGACGCTGAGGCCAATTGGAATTTGCAGATCTTCAAAGCTGAGATTGGGGGTTTCAAACCACTCATCAATGAAGTTGTGGATGATTGCCACGTCAAAGAGAGGCAAATCATTGAAGATTTCTGCTTCTTCCTTGCTCTTAATCAGTTGCTCAAGAGCGTCATCTGCAAGATCTTCATCACTGGACAGATCAATGTGTTCGTCTCGTAGAATGGCAGCAGGGGTCAATGCCTGATCAGTATTCTTTTTCATCTCCGTCTTCTTGGAGATACGTGATAGATCTTCAGATTGCACACTGTCTTCAGGAGGTGCAGTAGCCAGTGGCTTCGCACGTGAACCTTTTGGAGGAGCAGCTGACTTTGAAGCTTTAGCCTTCTTTTGCTTCTGCGGCTTTGGAGTAGGAGCTGGGGCTTCATCAGTGTCGGCATCATCATCAGAATGATCCACTTTGGCACCTAGAACAGAAATGTGAGTGATAAGGCCATCAAGGTTGTAGAAAGGTCCGATGATATTGGGTTCAGCATCGCGTGTGCCGTCAGCTCGGGGAGCAGAAGGACCAGGGTTGAAGTCTAGTCCCAATGACTTCTTGTTTTCCTTGGCCGATGCCTTTGCGTGCTGGAAGTTGCGCTTGAAGAGATTATCGTCACGACACCAGAGCAGTGATGATGGGTCGGCATTTTCAGGCTGTGGTCCACGGACCATACAGGGATAGAAACCCTGAGCAATAGCTTCAGCTCTGGTCTTGGGTGGAAGGCTTCGGAAGAGAATGTCACCCCAAGGACTCTTGATGGCATTCTTCTCAGCATACTCCTGGGTCACAAACTTGTATTTAAACCATTGTTCGGCCCAATATCTTTGAATCCATTGGATTCATGTCTTACGCTGATTGTAATCCTCTTCTGGATCTATCTTGTACAGCTCTGAGAGGTCATTAGGAAAATCTCTTGATGTTCCCCCTCGACGCTGTCTGCCACCCTTCCTTGCTGATTTCTCTGTAGCCATGAACTTCAAACTGAATGGCTTCAACACGTTCAAAGGCTTCAAAGGCTTCCGCTTGCTGGTCAAACAGGAACTGGCTTCGGGAGAGTTAATGTGATGCTGTAAGAATTCTGCAAATGAATGCAGACTATGAGAACCAAGGGATTCTCCCATGGACATGTACCTGTGATAGCATTAGAGATGCGAGGGAAGGGGAGAGGTCATATGCATTCTCAGAAGATTTTGAAGATAAATTAGTTTGAAGACATTAACCTCATGGTGCGAAGACATTCACTTATGTGTTTGAAGTTGGTTCCAGATTTGTACGAATCCAGGAATAGGTACAGGTGAGGAATCTAACTCGTTATGAAGCTTAAGTGAATATACTAGGCATTATATGAGATGCAGACAGGATAGATCTAACATTGAGTAGGCAGAAACCACTTTCGGTAAACAGGATGAATCTTTTAGGATCAAAAAGATGGTAAAAAGAGAGTTTTATTTACCACACGATGAACTGCTAGATGGGAAGAGTAGGAGATCGAGCAGTTCAATCCACCATGCCCTAACTTGGCGACGGAGGATACCTACGGCGGCGGCGGAGAGGACGATGACCGCGGCCGGTGTGAGGACGGCGTCGGTGAAGTCGCGGCAGCTAAGCACTTCGTCGCCGGCGTCATCGAGAGCTAGCGGTGGCGCTAGAGTTTTGACTAGGTGGAGAGGTGGAAGAAGGTTTTCTTGACCGCAGGGTACATGTATTTATAAGGAAGTATGCGGCACAGCATAATTCGCAGGTGCCCTGGCGGTTCACATCTGAGGGACACGTGGCAAGCATGCAACATACTCGGAGTTGTCCCACGTTCCCACACCCGCCTGAACTGTCGGATGGTCGTTTCAGCTTCTCCGGATTTCAAGCAATAAGGATAGAGCATTTAAAACAGACTTAATGTTTGTCTCTGTATCTTCTACTGACAAGGACGCAGAGAAGACATTCGACAATTTCAATAGAATGCATATGATTTGGACAGATAGAGTTTGAGATAGAAAGCATAGAGAGATTAGGGTCCGATCACATTCACTTAGTTCAAAAGATTCAACAAGGAAGACGTAGCTATAAGTGAATGCTGTAGAGGACAGAACACTAATATGTATATATCAGAAGACAATCAAATCAACATAGTGAAGATAATCATGAAGACAAGTTGAAATTGAAGACAAACCAAATGTGAAGACATAGCAAATGTAACGCCATGAGTAAAACACTTCAAACAGAAGAATTTGGTGGTGGTGTTACCCACCGTATAGGAAGTATTAGACCCAGACACGATGCACAATTATCGTGGCGCTCCGAAGTCAAATTCCACGTTAATGTATTCACACTCAGAATGTAAGTCTTCATTGATTGAAGATATACTTTACTTCGTGTGTTGCACATCTATGTCATCAACATGCTTAAGTGTTAGGATGTGTGCCTGATCACAGGACATTTGAGGATTCCAAGATATTTAACTCACACCATAACTTGCAAAACCTCTTCTCATCCAAGGGCTTGGTGAAGATATCTGCCAATTGCTCTTAAGTGTTGACGTGTATGATATCAATATCTTCCTTCATAACATTATCTCTGATAAAGTGATGACGAATTTCAATGTGCTTTGTCTTCGAGTGCTGAACTGGGTTGTTGGCAATCTTGATGGCGCTTTCGTTGTCGCAGTAGAGTGGCACTTGCTTCAGATGAATGTCATAGTCTTTGAGTGTTTGCTTCATCCATAGAAGCTAAGCGCAGCAAGATCCAGCAGCAATGTATTCAGATTCAGTAGTGGAGAGAGATACACAGTTCTGCTTCTTTGAAGACCAACATACATGTGCCTGATGTAGACTTGCGATCCACCTTGTCACCAGCATAATCAGCATCCGAGAATCCAACTAGATCAAACTCTGAGCCCTTTGGATACCATAATCCTAGTGTTGTGGTGTGAGCCAAATATCTGAGAATTCGCTTCACGGCTACGTGATGCGATTCCTTTGGTGCCGCTTGGTACCGGGCACACATGCAAACACTAAGCATGATATCTGGCCTAGATGCACATAAATAAAGCAAGGAACCAATCATGGAGCGGTATACCTTTTGATCGAACTCTTTACCATTGTCGTCAGGACCCAGATGATGTTTGGCTGGCATTGGCGTCGTGAAGCCTTTGCAATCTTGCATCCCAAATTTCTTCAGGAAATCTTTGAGGTATTTCTCTCGAGATATAAAGATGTCGTTGCGTTGCTGACGTATTTGAAGACCAAGGAAGAACTTCAGCTCACCCATCATGGACATCCGATATTGCTCTTGCATCATATATCCAAACTCTTCACTGTATTTCTGATTGGTGTAGCCGAATATAATGTCATCCACATATATTTGGCACACAAACAGTTCACCATCATATATCTTCGTGAAGAGAGTGGGTTCGAGGGAACCAGGTTTGAAGCCTTTGCTCTTTAGGAAGTCTTTGAGTGTGTCATACCAAGCCCGAGGGGCTTGTTTGAGGCCATACAGTGCCTTGTTGAGCTTGTACACCATGTCAGGATGTTTTGGATCTTCAAAGCCAGGCGGTTGTGCAACATACACTTCTTCTTCAATCTTGCCATTGAGAAAAGAGCTCTTCACATCCATTTGATACAGAAGAATGTTATGATGATTTGCATAGGCTAGCAGTATGTGTATGGCTTCAAGCCTAGCCACAGGAGAAAATGTTTCATCGAAGTCAATCCCTTCAACTTGAGTGTATCCTTGAGCAACGAGACGATCTTTGTTTTTGACAACTTGACCATGCTCATCTTGCTTGTTGCGATATATCCATTTAGTGCCTATTATATTGTGCTTACGAGGATCAGGACGCTTAACCAGTTCCCATACATTATTCAGCTCAAACTATTGAAGCTCTTCTTGCATAGCTTGAATCCATTCAGGTTCCATGAAGGCTTCATCAACTTTCTTGGGTTCAGATATTGAGACGAATGCGAAGTGCCCACGGAAATTTGCTAGTTGTGTTTCCCTTGAACGAGTGAGTGGACCTGGTGCATTGATGCTATCAATTATTCTCTCAATCTGTACTTCATTTGCAACACGAGGATGTACAGTACGAAGATTTTGCTCTTGCTGATCATTGTCATCGTTAGAAGGATTGTCTTCAGGCTGAGCATTGTCTTCAGGTTGATCAGGTGCGGAGATGATAAGTTCCTCTTCAGGCTGAGCTTCAGATGGTATGATTTCTCCAGTTCCCATAAGTTTGATGGATTCAGTGGATGGAACTTCATCTAGCACATTTGGCAGGTGCTCTCTTTGCGAGCCATTAGTCTCATCGAACCGCACATCCACAGTTTCAACCACTTTATAGTGAAAGAGGTTGAAGACTCTGTAGGAGTGCGAATCCTTTCCATATCCAAGCATAAAACCTTCATGTACTTTCGGTGCAAATTTTGAAGTGTGATGTGGATCCTTGATCCAGCACCTGGCACCAAATACTCTGAAGTAACTGACATTTGGCTTCTTGCCAGTAAGGAGCTCATAGGATGTCTTGTTGAGAAGCTTGTGAAGATAAACACGGTTGATGATATGGCATGCAGTATCAATGGCTTCAGGCCAGAATTTTCTTAGAGTCTTGTATTCATCAAGCATCGTCCGACCATCTCAATAAGTGTTCTGTTCTTGCGTTCCACGACGCCATTCTGCTGCGGCGTGTACAGAGCTGAGAATTCATGTGTGATGCCCAAAGTATCAAGGTACGTATCTAGGCCAGTGTTCTTGAATTCAGTGCCATTGTCACTTCTGATGTGCTTTATCTTGACGCCATAGTTGTTCATGGCTCGATTGGCGAAGCGTCTGAAGAAATCCTGCACTTCAGTCTTGTAGAGGATTATATGCACCCAAGTATATCTTGAATAATCATCAACAATGACAAAGCCATAGAGACAAGCAGTAGTAGTAAGAGTTGAGTAATGAGTGGGACCTAAAAGGTCCATGTGGAGCAGTTCGAAGGGTTGAGTCGTTGTCATGATTGTCTTCGAGGGATGCTTGGCCCTCGTCATCTTTCCTGCTTCACAGGCACCGCATAAGTGATCCTTCTTGACCTTGACGCCCTCGATGCCTATGACATGCTTCTTTCTTGCAAGAGTGTGCAAGTTCCTCATGCCAGCATGCCCTAGCCTCCGATGCTAGAGCCAGCATTCTGAAGCTTTTGCTAAAAGACATACGGCAAGTTGTGGTCCTGCTGAGAAATCTACCACGTACAAATCATATTTCCGATACCCTTCAAAAACTAGAGACTTGCCAGATTCCATTAGAACAAGGCAACGATATTTTCCAAACATCACAATCATGTTTAAATCGCAAAGCATTGAGACAGACATTAAGTTTAAACCAAGGGATTCAACAAGCATGACTTTATCCATGTGTTGATCCCTTGAGATTGCAACTCTACCTAGACCCAATACCTTGCTTTTACCAGTGTCAGCAAATGTGATGTGACTTTTGTCAGATGGACGTAAGGTTGAGTCCATAAGAAGACTTCTCTTGCCAGTCATGTGATTAGTACACCCATTATCAATAATCCATTCTGAAGCAGCTGGTGTCGTACCCTACAGTGCAGTTAGGGGGATAGGCTTCACGAAGAGAATTGTGAAGCATAAACATTTGACAAGCAAGTGGATTATGAAAGCTTAGATCAAGGTTAGGACTGATAGGGCAAGTAGCAAGCGACTCAGGAACAAAATACATAATAAGACCATTTGGGCATTTGATCTTTCTCCCTACAAGATGTTTAAGGTCGACAGCAATAGCTTCAGAAGATTTTGGTTTTCGGCTGGAGACCTTTCCCTGCAAAAGAGAGTTAAGCTTTCTTAGCCACCCACATCTTCAAGGATGGCTTTGAAGCAATGAGTCTAAGTGCAGCATCTTAGAACTTTGGCTTTGGAGCCCTAGCAAAAAGTCTTGCAGCTGGACAATAGTACTCATAAGAATAAGCAGAGTAGTTCTTGGTCTTATGAACATGGCAGTTTGATGAAATGCGCTCATATTCATAGGCCTGAGTAAGGTTTCCCTACAAAACATTTGCATTAGTGCGACTCAGGTGAGTCCTCTGTCTGTATGAAGCCTTTGGACCGTATGAAGCCTGTGGTCTGGGGTTTGTCTTCTTCATGTGTGGTGTCATGACGACATTCATAGGAAGATTCTCCAAACATCTTTTCGGCACCCAGACTTTCTTCATAGGAGGCCCATTCCTGCAGTTAGTACCAATATACCTGGCAAACACTTCACCATTCTGATTCTTAAACAGTTTATAGTTTGCATCAAAGGGTTCATCAATAACAATGGGATTAGCACAAGTGAAGCCATATAGGGTGGATGGATCCACTGAAGGTTCCTTTGCAGCAACCCATGTGGTTTTTGGGGTACTGCTTAGGTTTTCAGTAAGAGCCATCAACATTCATTTTCCTTTCGAACCCAACACCCTCTTTCCTAGGGTTTCGGTTCAGGATCTGCCTTTTGAGAACATCACATAGTGTCTGATGCCCTTTGAGACTTTTGAACATCCCTATTTCAAGCAATGTCTTCAACCTAGCATTCTCATCAGCAATAGCAGTGGCATCCTCAGCAGAGGGGTTAGTTACCACATCAGCAGTTGAAGATATTGAAACAGAAGCAACAGTAGAACATTCAGCAACAAAAGTAGCGTTATCACGCTCAATGCATTTAAGACATGGTGGTTCAAATCCTTCCTGAGCAGAACTGATCTGTTTGGCGCGAAGTGACCCGTTTTCCTTTTGAAGATCTTCATGAGCCGCTCTCAATTTCTCAAGATCTTGCTTCCTTTGAAGATAATCATAGGAAAGCTTTTCATGATTTGTTGAGAGCATTTCATGACGACTTTCAAGTTCCTCATACTTAACATGAAGATTTTTTATGTCTTTAATTAAGGACTGAGATCGAGTCATTTCAGCGTCTAACAGGTCGTCTCTTTTGTCTAATAGTTTTTGAATATCTTCCATAGCTTTCTGTTGTTTAGTTGCAATTTTAGCAAGTGTTTTGTAGCTGGGTTTGGAACCACAATCAGAGTCATCTTCACTTGATGTTTGATAGTGAGTGGCGCGTGAGTTTACCTTGGCACCGTGTGCCATGAAGCAGTAGGTGGGAGTGGAGTGTCATTGTCATTAGCATCGGCGTTGGTGACGAAGTCATTGTCTTTAGTGTTGAAGATGGACTTGGCAACGTAGGCTGTAGCCAGACTTGCAACGCCAGAATCGGACTCCTCCTCAGACTCCACCTCTGCCTCCTCAAAAGCAGACTCCTCCTCTGAATCCATTTCCTTGCCGACAAACGCGCTGGCTTTGCCAGATGAGCTCTTCTTGTGTGATGAAGACTTTAAGGAAGACTTGGAAGAAGACTTTGAGTATTTCTTCTTCTTCTTGTCGTCAGAATCATACTCCTTGCTCTTCTTCTTGTTGTTGTTCTCATTGTCCCACTGCGGACACTCAGAGATGTAGTGACCAGGTTTCTTGCACTTGTGGCATGTTCTCTTCTTGTAGTCATGAGCAGAAGCTTCATCATTTCTTGAGCTAGATCGTGAAGACTTTCTGAAGTCTTTCTTCTTGGTGAATCTCTGGAACTTCTTCACAAGCATAGCAAGCTCCCTTCCAATGTCTTCAGGATCATCAGAACTGCAGTCAGATTCTTCATCAGATGAGGAAACAGCTTTTTCCTTCAAGGAGCGAGTACGCCCATAGTTGGGACCGTAGATGTCTCTTTTCTCAGAAAGCTGAAACTCATGTGTGTTGAGCCTTTCAAGTATGTCAGACGGATCGAGTGTCTTGAAGTCAGGACGTTCTTGAATCATCAGGGCTAGGGTGTCAAACGAGGTATCAAGTGATCTCAGGAGTGTCTTGACGATTTCATGCTTGGTGATCTTAGTAGCGCCGAGAGCTCGAAGCTCATTTGTGATGTCAGTGAGGCGGTCAAACGTGAGCTGCACATTCTCCTTGTCGTTTCTCTTGAAGCGGTTGAAGAGGTTGCGAAGGACACTGATTCTTTGATCTCTTCGGGTTGAGATGCCTTCGTTGACCTTGGAGAGCCAGTCCCAGACTTTCTTGGATGTTTCCAGAGCACTCACACAGCCATACTGTCCTTTGGTCAGATAACCACAGATGATGTTCTTGGCAGTGGAATCCAGTTGAACAAACTTCTTGACATCAGCAGCGGTGACACCTTCACCAGCCTTGGGAACGCCATTCTTGACGACATACCAGAGGTCGACATCTTATTCTTCAGCAGCGGTGACACCTTCACCAGCCTTGGCAGTGGAATGGCTTCAAGATGCATGCGCATCTTATTATTCTAGTAGGGATATTCAGTTACATCGAAGACAGGGCACGCAGCGGAGACTTTAATTATCCCTGCAGTCGACATAGCTAAAACTCCAGGTGGTTAAACCGAATCACACAGAATAAGGGAGTACCTTGCTCTGATATCAATTGAAAGTGCCAGTGATCGACTAGAGGGGGGTGAATAGGTGATTTTTATGAAAGTCTTCAAAACATGGAAGTTTCGAAGATAAACGATAGAAATAAACCTATTACCATGCAGCGGAAGGTAGACTACACTAAGCAAGCCATAGTCAAGTATTCAATGAAGTGAAAGCACAATGACTAATAGCAGCTAGGCAGTATAGATCAGGTAGGAAGATAGTGTGAAGCCAATCAGAACAATTAGTTACTCAGTGAAGACAAAAGATAATGCAATCATACAATGACTTCACCAGGGCCAACAGTAAGTAAAGTAATGGGAAGGACGAAACCAGTGACTCGTTGAAGACAATGATTTGTTGGACCAGTTCCAGTTACTGTGACAACTGTACGTCTGGTTAGGGAGGCTGAGATTCAACTCAGAAGACCGTGTCTTCACCTTATTCCCCTTGAGCTAAGGACACCCAGTCCTCGCCCAATCACTCTGGTAAGTCTTCAAGGTATACTCCCAAACCTTCATATACTTCGTTCACCGGCGATCCACAATGACTCTTGGATGCTCAGAACGCGACGCCTAACCGGCTGGAGGATTCACAGTCCTCAAGTGTAATAAGTCTTCAGATCACACAGACAGGAAGACTTCAGTGATGCCTAACACTCTTTGGCTCTGGGTGGTTAGGGCTTTATCCTGCAAGGAATTCTCTCTCAAAGGCTTCGAGGTGGGTTGCTCTCAAACGACAAAAGCCGTACACTAACTCTAAGCAGTCAACCGTTTATGGTTGTAGGGGGTGGGCTATTTATAGCCACTAGGCAACCCGACCTGATTTGTCCGAAATGACCTTGGGTCACCAAGGAACTGACACGTGTTCCAACGGTCAGATTTCAAACACACGCGGCAACTTTACTTGGGCTACAAGCAAAGCTGACTCATCCAACTCTGGATAAGATTTGCTCTCATTGTCTTCGCTCGAAGACATAGGATTTTGGTTGAGCATCACTTCAGTCACTCTGACTTTGTTCACTTGGACCCCACTTAACAGTACGGTGGTTCCTATGACTCAACAAATAAGAAAAGGAGACAACGAAACAACTAAGTCTTCGCGCCCCATAGTCTTCACGCAATGTCTTCTCTTGTCGTAGTCTTCAATGTGATTATCTTCACATACCACCATTGTCTTCAATGTCTTCATACATTTTTAGGGGTCATCTTCGGTAGATAAACCGAATCGATGAGGGACTACTACCTGTGTTATCCTGCAATTCTCATAAACACATTAGTCCCTCAACCAGGTTTGTCGTCAATACTCCAAAACCAACTAGGGGTGGCACTAGATGCACTTACACTAGGGCCCGAGTGCCATGATTTCAGATCTGAACCTATTATGTTTTCATCAATATATGAGAGTTCTTGATCCTATCTTGCAAGTCTATAGTCACCTATTATGTGTTATGATCCGTTAACCCCGAAGTGACAATAATCGGGATACTTACCGGTGATGACCGTAGTTTGAGGAGTTCATGTATTCACTATGTGCTAATGCTTTGTTCCGGTTCTCTATTAAAAGGAGGCCTTAATATCCCTTAGTTTCCATTAGGACCCCGCTGCCACGGGAGGGTAGGACAAAAGATGTCATGCAAGTTCTTTTCCATAAGCACGTATGACTATATTCGGAATACATGCCTACATTACATTGACGAATTGGAGCTAGTTATGTGTCACCCTATGTTATGACTATTACATGATGAACCGCATCCGCCATAATTATCCATCACTGATCCAATGCCTACGAGATTTCCATATACTGGTTTACGCTTATTTACTTTCCCGTTGCTATTGTTACAATCACTACATAATACCAAGAATATTACTTTGCTTTCTTTACTCTTCTGTTACCGTTACCATCATTATCATATTACTTTGCTACTAAACACTTTGCTGCAGATACTAAGTTTCCAGGTGTGGTTGAATTGACAACTCAGCTGCTAATACTTGATAATATTCTTTGGCTCCCTTGTGTTGAATCAATAAATTTGGGTTAAATACTCTACCCTCGAAAGCTGTTGTGATCCCCTATACTTGTGGGTTATCATGATCGTAGTTATACATATAATTTTTGGCCTCGCGAAGGAGAAAGCATCGCTCAAGCTTGGGGAGGCTTAAGTCAATGTTATATTCATGCCCCAATCATGATCTCTCAAGAGAAATTATTATTCAAAAAATTTATGCTTGGCTTTCTCTCGATAATTGCTCCATGCTCGATACTTCTTGTACTGGCTCTTTTATGATGAATACTATTGCATTCAAATGGGATTTACTAGAAAGAATTAAACGCAACTCTGAAGATTGGGATCTCGACGAAGGTAAGGAGTCAGGTATAACACCTAAGTTTAATTGTGTTAAATCTTTTATGGATACCGATGCTTTCCGTGAATTTAGCACTAAATATGGACTTGACTCTGAGATAGTAGCTTGTTTCTATGAATCCTTTGCTACTCATGTTGATCTCCCTAAGGAGAAGTGGTTTAAATATAATCCTCCCATTGAAGTAAAAGTAGTTGCACCTATTAAAGTTGAAGAAAAGACTATCACTTATAGTGATCATGTTATTCCTACTGCTTATATTGAGAAACCACCTTTCCCTGTTAGAATAAAGGATCACGCTAAAGCTTCAATTGTAGTGTGTAAGACTAATACTAGAACACCTACTCCCTCTGACAAAATTAAAGTTGAACCTAGTGTTGCTATGGTTAAAGATCTCTTGGCTGATAATATTGATGGGCATGTTATTTACTTCTATGATGAAGCTGCTAGAATTGCTAGACCTGATACTAAAAATAAACATAGACATGTTGTAGGCATGCTTGTTATTTCTGTGAAAATAGGAGATCATTTCTATCATGGGTTATGTGATATGGGTGCTAGTGCAAGTGCAATACCTCATTCCCTATATAAGGAAATTGTGCATGATATTGCACCTGCTGAGATAGAGGAAATTGATGTTACTATTAACTTGCCAAAAGAGACACTATTTCACCAGTTGGGATTGTTAGAGATGTTGAAGTCTTGTGTGGGAAAGTTAAATATCCTGCTGATTTTCTTGTTCTTGGTTCCCCACAAGATAGCTTTTCTCCCATTATATTTGGTAGACCCTTCTTGAATACTGTTAATGCTAAGATAGACTGCAAGAAGGATATTGTTTCTATTGGTTTGGGGGATATGTCTCATGAGTTTAATTTTGCTAAGTTTCATAGACAACCCCATGATAAAGAATTGCCTAGTAAAGATGAAATTATTGATCTCGCTTCTATTGCCGTGCCTCCTAATGAACCTTTAGAGCAATATTTGCTAGATCATGAAAATGATATGTTTATGAATGGACAAAGGGAAATAGATGAAGTATTCTTTAAACAGGGACCTATTTTGAAACACAACTTGTTTGTTGAAATCCTAGGGGATCCTCCTCCACCTAAGGGTGATCCCGTGTCTGAGCTTAAACCTTTACCTGACACTCTTAAATATGCTTATCTTGATGAGAAAGAGATATATCATGTTATTATTAGTGCTAACCTTTCAGAGCATGAAGAAAAGAAATTATTGAAAACTCTGAAGAAGCACCGTGCTGCTATTGGATATACTCTTGATAATCTTAAGGGCATTAGTCCCACTCTCTGCCAGCACAAAATAAAATTGGAGAAAGACATGAAACCAGTTGTTGATCACCACCGACGGTTAAATCCTAAGATGAAAGAAGTGGTAATAAAAGAAATACTAAAGCTTCTGGAGGCAGGTATAATCTATCCCGTTGCTGATAGTCAGTGGGTGAGTCATGTCCATTCTGTCCCTAAGAAGGGAGGTATTACTATTGTTCCTAATGATAAAGATGAATTGATCCCACAAAGAATTGTTACAGGGTATAGAATGGTAATTGATTTCCACAAATTAAGTAAAGCTACTAAAAAGGACCATTACCCTTTACCGTTTATTGATCAGATGCTAGAAAGATTATCCAAACATACACATTTTTGCTTTCTAGATGGTTACTCTGGTTTCTCTCAAATACATGTGTCAAAAGAGGATCAAGAAAAGACAACTTTTACTTACCCTTTCGGTACCTTTTCTTATAGATGTATACCTTTTGGTTTATGCAATGCACCTGCTACCTTTCAAAGATGTATGACTGCTATATTCTCTGGCTTTCGTGAAAACATTGTTGAGGTATTCATGGATGATTTTTCTGTATATGGAACTTCTTTTGATGATTGCTTAAGCAACCTTGATCGAGTTTTGCAGAGATGTGAAGAAACTAATATTTTCTTGAATTGGTAGAAGTGCCACTTTATGGTTAATGAAGGTATTGTCTTGGGGCATAAAATTTCTGAAAGAGGTATTGAAGTTGATAAAGCTAAAGTTGATGCTATTGAAAAGATGTCATGTCCTAAGGACATTAAAGTTATAAGAAGTTTCCTTGGTCATGCTGGCTTTTATAGGAGGATCATTAAGGACTTCTCTAAAATTTCTCGGCCTCTGACTAATCTCTTACAAAAAGATGTTCCTTTTGTTTTTGATGATGATTGTGTAGAAGCATTTGAAATAGTTAAGAAAGCATTCATTTCTGCACCTATTGTTCAACCTCCTGATTGGAATTTACCATTTGAAATCATGTGTGATGCTAGTGATTATGCTGTAGGGGTTGTTCTAGGACAAAGGGTTGATAAGAAATTAAATGATATCCAATATGCTAGTAAGACTCTGGACAGTGCTCAGAGAAATTATGCTACTACTGAAAAAGAATTTTTAGTTGTTGTGTTTGCTTGTGATAAGTTCAGACCTTATATTGTTGATTCTAAAGTAGCTGTTCACACTGATCATGCTGCTATTAAATATCTTATGGAAAAGAAAGATGCTAAACCTAGACTTATTAGATGGGTTCTCTTGCTACAAGAATTTGATTTGCATATTATTGATAGAAAGGGAGCTGAGAACCCCGTTGCAAACAACTTGTCTAGGTTAGAGAATGTTCTTGATGACCCAGTACCTATCGATGATAGCTTTCCTGATGAATAAATAGCTATCATAAATGCTTCTCGTACTGCTCCATGGTATGCCGATTGTGCTAATTATATTGTTGCTAAATTTATACCACCTAGTTTCACATACTAGCAAAAGAAAACGTTCTTCTATGATTTAAGACATTACTTCTGGGATGACCACCATCTTTATAAAGGAGTAGATGGTGTTATTAGATGTTGTGTACCTGAGCATGAATAGCAATAGATCCTATGCAAGTGTCACTCTGAGGCTTATGGAGGACACTATGCTGGAGACATAACTGCACATAAGGTATTGCAATCCGGTTTTTATTGGCCTACTCTCTTCAAGGATTCCCGTAAGTTTGTCTTGTCTTGTGATGGATGTCAAAGAATTGGTAATATTAGTAGATGTCAAGAAATGCAAATGAATTATTCACTTGTTATTAAACCATTTGATGTGTTGGGCTTTGATTATATGGGACCATTTCCTTCCTCTAATGGGTATACTCATATCTTAATTGTTGTTGATTACGTTACTAAGTGGGTAGAAGCTATTCCAACTAGTAGTGCTGATCATAACACCTCTATTAAGATGCTTAAAGAAGTTATTTTTCCAAGGTTTGGAGTCCCTAGATACTTAATGACTGATGGTGTTTCACATCTTATTCATGGTGCTTTTCGTAAAATGCTAGCTAAGTATGATGTTAATCATAGAATTGCATCTCCACATCATCCACAGTCTAGTGGTCAAGTAGAATTGAGTAATAGAGAGCTTAAATTAATTTTGCAAAATACTGTTAATAGATCTAGAAAGAATTGGTCCAAGAAACTTGATGATGCATTATGGGCTTATAGAACTGCATATAAAAATCCTATGGGTGTGTCTCCGTATAAAATGGTTTATGGTAAAGCTTGTCACTTACCTCTCGAACTGGAACATAAGGCATATTGGGCCATTAAAGAGCTCAATTATGATTTCAAACTTGCCGATGAGAAGAGGCTTTTTGACATTAGCTCACTTGACGAATGGAGAACCCATGCCTATGAGAATGCCAAATTGTTTAAAGAAAAAGTTAAAAGATGGCATGATAAAAGGATACAAAAACGTGAGTTTAATGTAGGTGATTATGTATTATTATGCAAATCTCGTTTAAGATATTTTGCAGGAAAACTCCTCTCTAAATGGGAGGGTCCTTATGTCATCGAGGAGGTCTATCATTTCGGTGCCATAAAAATTAACAACTTTGAAGGCACAAATCCGAGGGTGGTGAACGGTCAAAGAATCAAACATTATATCTCAGGTAATCCTATAAATGTTGAAACTAATGTTATTGAAACTGTAACCCCGGAGGAATACATAAGGGACACTTTCCAGAACATTTCAGATTCTAAAAAGGAAGAGGTATGTGGTACAATAAGTAAACCGACTCCAAAACAGTTCTAATAGCAATTTTTCTCCGTTTTGGAATATTTAAGAAAATAGGAAAATAAGAAGCAGTCCGGGAAGGACACGAGGCTTCCACAAGGGTGGAGGGCACGCCCTACCCCCCTGGGTGCGCCTCTGCCTCGTGGGCACCTCGTGTGCTCTGCGGACTCCGTTTTCTTGCATGATACTTCTTTTGGTCGGTAAAAATTCATTATATAATCTCCTGAAGGTTTTGACCACCGCACCACGCAAATATCTCCTGTTTTTGTTTCGAGCTATTTTCTGCCAGGGTTGTCAAGGCCAGGCATCATGCCGTCTCCTTCCTCCTCCAACAATGAGGGCAACGATGCTTGGCTAATGAAGATAGAGCTGAGGAGAGAAGAGCCTGGAGAGATCAACAAGGATGATGGGATAAAGAAGGCCATGGGGGATCAAGTTCCGGCAGTAGTAGACGAAGACATCCTTCAACCTCATCACAATCACTTTACCCCAACGGAGATTGAAGCTTTCAAGATGATTGAGTTAGTTTGCATTCAAAACAAGTATCTCACAAGTGAAAATATTTTGTTGAAGGAGCATATCGTCGCACTCAAGGGCATTATCCGCAAATTGAAGGACCTCCTACGCTCGATGTGCGACTATCCATCATCACCAACACCTTCTTCACGAACAAAGAAGAACTGGGTATCGGGTATGGGCACTCCCCTTGGCAACTGCCAAGCTTGGGGGAGTGCCCCGGTATCGTATCACCATCACACTTTTATCTTTAGCATTTTTCTTAGTTCGATCCTTTTGGTAATATCTTGATGTAGTAGAATAAAGTTTTAGTATGATTTAGTTTTGAGTTTTGCTTTATGATCCTTCTATGTAATCGAGATCGTGAGCTATATATAATAAAGATTAGTGTTGAGTCAAGGGCTTGATTATCTTACTATGATCTTGAGGGAATAAAATAAAAGAGAAAGCATAAAAAGAAATAAAGGGATCATATGGATCTTATGGAGAGTAATGACTTCACGTATAAAGAGTATGATGAATAAAAGTTGTTGAGAGTTGACAAACATAGTTTTGGTCATCGCTGCAATTAATAGGAAGTAATAAGGAAAGAGAGGTTGATACGTCTCCAACGTATCTATTATTTTTGATTGCTCCATGCTATATTATCTACTGTTTTGGACTATATTGGGCTTTATTGTCCACTTTTATATTATTTTTGGGACTAACCTATTAACCGGAGGCCCAGCCCAGAATTGTTGTTTTTTGCCTATTTCAGTGTTTCGAAGAAACGGAATATCAAATGGAGTCCAAACGGAATGAAACCTTCAGGAACGTGATTTTCTCACCGAACGTGATCGAGGAGACTTGGACCCTACGCCAAGGCATCAGAGAGGCAGTCACGAGGGTGGGGCGCCCCCCCTAGGACGCGCGCCCCTGCCTCGTGGGCCCCTCGGAGCTCCACCGACGTACTTCTTCCTCCTATATATACCTACGTACCCCCAAACGATCAAAAGGGGAGCCAAAAACCTAATTCCACCGCCGCAACTTTCTGCATCCATGAGATCCCATCTTAGGGCCTGTTCCGAAGCTCCGTCGGAGAGGGCCGTCATCACGGAGGGCTTCTACATCATCATAGCCTCTCCGATGAAGTGTGAGTAGTTTACCTCAGACCTTCGGGTCCATAGTTAGTAGCTAGATGGATTCTTCTCTCTCTTTGAATCTCAATACAAAGTTCTCCCCCTCTCTTGTGGAGATCTATTCGATGTAATCTTCTTTTTGCGGTGTGTTTGTTGAGACGATGAATTGTGGGTTTATGATCAAGTCTATCTATGAATAATATTTGGATCTTCTCTGAATTCTTTTATGTATGATTGGTTATCTTTGCAAGTCTCTTTGAATTATCCGTTTGGTTTGGCCAACTAGATTGGTAGTTCTTGCCATGGGAGAAGTGCTTAGCTTTGGGTTCGATCTTGCGGTGTCCTTTCCCAGTGACAGAAGGGGCAGCAAGGTGCGTATTGCATCGTTGCCATCGAGGATAACAAGATGGGGTTTATTTCATATTGCATTAATTTATCTCTCTACATCATGTCATCTTGCTTAAAGCGTTACTCTGTTTCTAACTTAATACTCTAGATGCATGCTGGATAGCGGTCAACGAGTGGAGTAATAGTAGTAGATGCAGAATCGTTTCGGTCTACTTGTCATGGACGTGATACCTATATACATGATCATGCCTAGATATTCTCATAACTATGATCAATTCTGTCAATTGCTCAACAGTAATTTGTTCACCCACCGTAGAATAGTTATGCTCTTGAGAGAAGCCACTAGTGAAACCTATGGCCCCCGGGTCTATTCTCATCATCAATCTCCATCACTTTAATCTTGCTTTGCTTTTTTACTTTGCCTTTTACTTTTCACTTTGCATCTTTATACCAAAAATACCAAAAATATTATATCTATCAGATCTCACTCTCGTAAGTGACCGTGAAGGGATTGACAACCCCTAATCGCGTTGGTTGCGAGTAGCTATCGTTTTGTGCAGGTACGAGGGACTTGAGCGTGGCCTCCTACTGGATTGATACCTTGGTTCTCAAAAACTGAGGGAAATACTTACGCTACTCTGCTGCATCATCCCTTCCTCTTCGGGTAAAACCAACGCAATCTCAAGAGGTAGCAAGAAGGATTTCTGGCGCTGTTGCCGAGGAGGTTCGCGCAAGTCAAGATTTGACTCCCGACAACGAGCCATTTCTGGCGCCGTTGCCGGGCAGTCTACGCAAAAAGTCAACATACCAAGTACCCATCACAATCCCTATCTCTCGCATTACATTAGTTGCCATTTGCTTCTCGTTTTCCTCTCCCCCACTTCACCCTTGCCATTTTATTCGCCCTCTCTCTCTCTATCCTCCCTCTCTTTCTCTATTTGCCTCTTTTGCCCGTTTATTGTTTGCTCGTATGGTTGGAATAGTTTTTTATTTATTACTAAACAAAGAACCTAAGATCTATGGATCCTCATCCACTTGCTAATCTTTTTAAGAGGTCCAATTAAGATAAACCAATTGCTAGTGAGTTTTGTGCACTAGATTATCTTTATGAAGTTTTGCTTGAAATTCGTGAATCTGAAAAGTGTGATGAATTACCTCATGAAGCGATTCGCGATAGATCTTTGAATAGAAAGCATGATTGCAATGATTCTATTATAAATTCTATTAATGTCAATTGTGCTAATAATATGCAAAACCCTAAGCTTGGGGATGCTAGTTTTGCTATGCCCTCTACTTGTTGCAATGATCATGAATGGGGTGATTCTTCTTTTGATCTTGAAAATTTATTTAAACCCCATGATGAGTATGAGATTGATTATAATGTTTGCAATAATATTGAAAATGGGTTTGGAAGAATGTCAACTTTAGATCCCACATATTTGAAGAATGTTCAATCTTATGAAGTTTTTGATAAAAGTGGGTTTGGAAAGGTCATGACTTTAGTTAATGTTAATCCCACTATTTTGGAAGAGTGTCAACTTTGCATGCATGTAGATCGTGTCGAAAATATTTTATGTGATAGATATTTTGTTGAATTTGATTATGATCCTACATGTAATTATTATGAGAGAGGAAAATATGGTGGTAGGAATTTTCATGATACTAAATTACCTCTTGTTATGTTGAGATTGCTCTTGTTTCTTTCCGCTTCCTTGCATATGGTAGTTTTTGCTTGCCTTGCTAATTTGTTTTCCTATAAGATTCCTATGCATAGGAAGTATGTTATACTTAGATGTGTTTGTCACGTGTTTTATGATGCTCTCTTTGTGCTTCAATTCTTGTCTTTCATGTGAGCATCATTGAAATATTATGCCTAGCTATAAGGCTTTAAAGAAAAGTGCTTGTTGGGAGTCAACCCAATATTTATCCTTGCTGTTATTTAATAAATAAATTATTTAGCCTCAGTTTTGGTTGTGTTTTTTTGTTCTTAATTAGTGTTTGTGCCAAGTAGAACCGTTGGGAAGACTTAGGGAAAGTCTTATTGAACTTGCTGTAAAAAACAGAAACTTTAGTGCTCACGAGAACTGCTGTAATTTTTATTTGAAGAGTTCTATTTAGTTAATTCTTTATGAACATGATTAATAGATAAATTCCTCACGTCCAGAAATTTATTTTAGAATTTTTGGGGTTCCAGATCTTGCGCTAGCTACAGATTACTACAGACTGTTCTGTTTTTGACAGATTCTGTTTTTCGTGTGTTGTTTGCTTATTTTGATGAATCTATGGTTAGTAAAATAGTTTATAATCCATAGAGAAGTCGGAATAAAGTAGGGTTAACACCAATATAAATAAAGAATGAGTTCATTACAGTACCTTGAAGTGTTCTTTTGTTTTCTTTCGCTAACGGAGCTCACGAGTTTTCTACTTTAAGTTTTGTGTTGTGAAGTTTTCAAGTTTTGGGTGAATTCTTTTGATGGATTATGGAACAAGGAGTAGCAAGAGCCTAAGCTTGGGGATGCCCATGGCACCCCCAAGATAATCCAAGGACACCAAAAATTCAAAGCTTGGGGATGCCCCGGAAGGCATCCCCTCTTTGGTCCACTTCCATCGGTAATTTACTTGGAGCTATATTTTTATTCACCAACATGATATGTGTTTTGCTTGGAGCGTCTTGTATTATTTTTGTCTTTGTGTCTTAGTATGCCACAATCATCCTTGCTGTACACACCTTTTGAGAGATCCATACATGAATTAAAATTTGATAGAATACTCTATGTGCTTCACTTATATCTTTTGAGCTATGTAGTTTTGCTCTATGTGCTTCACTTATATCTTTTGAGCTATGTAGTTTTGCTCTATGTGCTTCACTTATATCTTTTGAGCGTTATAATTTTGCTCTATGTGCTTCACTTAGATATTTTAGAGCACAGTGGTGGATTTGTTTTAAAATAAACTATTGATCTCTCATGCTTCACTTAAATTATTTTGAGAGTCTCTTAATAGCATGGTAATTTGCTTAATAATAATATGCTTGGTATTCAAGATTTGTGAAACTTTCTTTTGAGTGTGTTGAATACTAAGAAAAGATTGAAGCATGATAATTGTTTTGAGATATGGAGGTGATAATATTACAGTCATGCTAGTTGAGTAGTTGTGAATTTAAAGAATACTTGTGTTAAAGTTTGTGATTCCCGTAGCATGCACGTATGGTGAACCGTTATGTGATGAAGTCGGAGCATGATTTATTTATTGATTGTCTTCTTTATGAGTGGCGGTCGGGGACGAGCGATGGTCTTTTCCTACCAATCTATCACCCTAGGAGCATGTGCGTAATACTTTGCTTTGATAACTTCTAGATTTTTGCAATAAGTATATGAGTTCTTTATGACTAATGTTGAGTCCATGGATTATACGCACTCTCACCCTTCCACCTTTGCTAGCCTCTCTAATACCGCGCACTTTTCGCCGGTATCATACACCTACCATATACCTTCCTCAAAACAGCCACCATACCTGCCTATTATGGCATTTCCATAGCCATTCTGAGATATATTGCCATGCAACTTTCCACCGTTCCGTTTATCATGACACATTCATCATTGTCATATTGCATATCCCGGTACACCGCCAGAGGCATTCATATAGAGTCATATTTTGTTATAAGTATTGAGTTGTAATTGTTGAGTTGTAAGAAAAATAAAAGTGTGATGATCATCATTATTAGAGCATTGTCCAAGTGAGGAAAGAATGATGGAGACTATGATTCCCCCATAAGTCGGGATGAGACTCCGGACGAAAGATAAAAAAAGGAGGCCAAAGAAGCCCAAATAAAAAGAGGCCATATAAAAAAAGAAAAGAGAAAAGGCCCAAAAAAATGAGAGAAAAAGAGAGAAGGGACAATGTTACTATCCTCTTACCACACTTGTGCTTCAAAGTAGCACCACGATCTTCATAGTAGAGAGTCTCTCATGTTATCACTTTCATATACTAGTGGGAATCTTTCATTATAGAACTTGGCTTGTATATTCCAATGATGGGCTTCCTCAAATTGCCCTAGGTCTTCATGAGCAAGCAATTTGGATGCACACCCACTTAGTTTCTTTTTGAGCTTTCATATACTTATAGCTCTAGTGCATCCGTTGCATGGCAATCCCTACTCACTCACATTGATATCTATTGATGGGCATCTCCATAGCCCATTGATACGCCTAGTTGATGTGAGACTATCTTCTCCTTTTTTTGTCTTCTCCACAACCACCATTCTATTCCACCTATAGTGTTATATCCATGGCTCATGCTCATGTATTGCGTGAAGATTGAATTTTTTTTGAAAAAGTTAGAGTATGAAACAATTGCTTGGCTTGTCATCGGGGTTGTGCATGATTTAAATATTTTGTGTGGTGAAGATAGAGCATAGCCAGACTATATGATTTTGTAGGGATAACTTTCTTTGGCCATGTTATTTTGAGAAGACATAATTGCTTTGTTAGTATGCTTGAAGTATTATTATTTTTATGTCAATATAAAATTTTGTATTGAATCTTTCGAATCTAAATATTCATATCACAATTAAGAAGATTTGCATTGAAATTATGCCAAGTAGCACTCCGCATCAAAAATTCAATTTTAATCATTTACCTACTCGAGGACGAGCAGGAATTAAGGTTGGGGATGCCTGATACGTCTCCAACGTATCTATAATTTTTGATTGCTCCATGCTATATTATCTACTGTTTTGGACTATATTGGGCTTTATTTTCCACTTTTATATTATTTTTGGGACTAACCTATTAACCGGAGGCCCAGCCCAGAATTGTTGTTTTTGCCTATTTCAATGTTTCGAAGAAACGGAATATCAAACGGAGTCCAAACGGAATGAAACCTTAGGGAACGTGATTTTCTCACCGAACGTGATCCAGGAGACTTGGACCCTACGCCAAGGCATCAGAGAGGCGGTCACGAGGGTGGGGGCACCCCCCCTAGGGCCGCTCCCTGCCTCGTGGGCCCCTCGGAGCTCCACCGACGTACTTCTTCCTCCTATATATACCTACGTACCCCCAAACGATCAGAAGGGGAGCCAAAAACCTAATTCCACCGCCGCAACTTTCTATACCCACGAGATCCCATCTTAGGGCCTGTTCCGGAGCTCCGCCGGAGAGGGCCGTCATCACGGAGGGCTTCTACATCATCATAGCCTCTCCGATGAAGTGTGAGTAGTTTACCTCAGACCTTCGGGTCCATAGTTAGTTGCTAGATGGCTTCTTCTCTCTCTTTGAATCTCAATACAAAGTTCTCCCCCTCTCTTGTGAAGATCTATTCGATGTAATCTTGTTTTTGTGGTGTGTTTGTTGAGGCCGATGAATTGTGGGTTTATGATCAAGTCTATCTATGAATAATATTTGAATCTTCTCTGAATTCTTTTATGTATGATTGGTTATCTTTGCAAGTCTCTTCGAATTATCCGTTTGGTTTGGCCAACTAGATTGGTAGTTCTTGCCATGGGAGAAGTGCTTAGCTTTGGGTTCGATCTTGCGGTGTCCTTTCCCAGTGACAGAAGGGGCAGCAAGGCGCGTATTGCATCGTTGCCATCGAGGATAACAAGATGGGGTTTATTTCATATTGCATGAATTTATCTCTCTACATCATGTCATCTTGCTTAAAGCATTACTCTGTTTTTAACTTAATACTCTAGATGCATGTTGGATAGCGGTCGATGAGTGGAGTAATAGTAGTAGATGCAGAATCGTTTCGGTCTACTTGTCACGGACGTGATGCCTATATACATGATCATGCCTAGATATTCTCATAACTATGCTCAATTCTGTCAATTGCTCAACAGTAATTTGTTCACCCACCGTAGAATACTTATGCTCTTGAGAGAAGCCACTAGTGAAACCTATGGCCCCCGGGTCTATTCTCATCATATCAATCTCCATCACTTTAATCTCGCTTTGCTTTTTTACTTTGCCTTTTACTTTTCACTTTGCATCTTTATACCAAAATACCAAAAATATTATATCTATCAGATCTCACTCTCGTAAGTGACCATGAAGGGATTGACAACCCCTAATCGTGTTGGTTGCGAGTAGCTATCGTTTTGTGCAGGTACGAGGGACTTGAGCGTGGCCTCCTACTGGATTGATACCTTGGTTCTCAAAAACTGAGGGAAATACTTACGCTACTCTGATGCATCATCCCTTCCTCTTCGGGGAAAACCAACGGCAGAGGTTTTCACATAAATATACTTTCACATATAAATATCTATCTTGGACATCTTTTATGATTGTGAGCACTCATTAAAATATGACATGCTAAAGAGTTGATGTTGGACAAGGAAGACAACGTAATGGGTTATGTTTTCTTACATCTGAGATAAATTATATTGTCATGGATCATCCAACATGTTGAGCTTGACTTTCCCCCTCATGCTAGCCAAATTCTTTACACCAAGTAGAGATACTACTTGTCTATCCAAATATCCTTAAACCCAGTTTTGCCATGAGAGTCCACCATATCTACCTATGGATTGAGTAAGATCCTTCAAGTAAGTTGTCATTGTTGGAAGCAATAAAAATTGCTCTCTAAATATGTATGATTTATTAATGTGGAGAAAATAAGCTTTATACGATCTTGTGATGTGGAAGAAATAAAAGCGACGGACTGCATAATAAAGGTCCATATCACAAGTGGCAATATAAAGTGACGTTTTGTGCATCCAACCATAAAAGCACATGACAACCTCTGCTTCCCTTTGTGAAGGGCTTGTATTTTATTTTTGTCTTATACTTCATGCAATAGCCACAGTGATCTTCACCTTTCCTTTTTACATTTTATCCTTTGGCAAGCACAATGTGTTGGAAAGATCCTGATATATATAGCTAATTGGATGTAAGTTTTCATGAACTATTATTGTTGACATTACCCTTGAGGTAAAAGGTTGGGAGGCAAAACTATAAGCCCCTATCTTTCTCTGTGTCTGATTAAAACTTCATAACCATAAATATTGCGTGAGTGTTAGCAATTGTGAAAGACTAAATGATGATTGAGTATGTGGACTTGCTGAAAATCTCTTATATTGACTCTTTCTTATGTTATGATGAATTGCAATTGCTATGACTCAGACTATAGTTTGTTGGTTCTCAATAAAGTTTCTGATTTGTACTTGAAATTGTGATTGAATTGCTACTTTAGCATAAGAGATCATATGACTATATATATATGTATGTATGTATATATATGTTGCTTTTCTAAGAATGATCATGATGCCCTCAAGTCCATATTTTATTTTTATCGACACCTCTATCTCTAAACATGTGGACATATTTATCAATATCGGCTTTCACTTGAGGACAAGCGAGGTCTAAGCTTGGGGGAGTTGATACATCCATTTTGCATCATGCTTTTATACCAATATTTATTGCATTATGGGTTGTTATTACACATTATGTCACAATACTTATGCCTATTCTCTCTTATTTTACAAGGTTTACATGAAGAGGGAGAATGTCGGCAGCTGGAATTCTGGGCTGGAAAAGGAGCAATAATTAGAGACCTATTCTGCACAACTCCAAAAGTCCTAAAACTTCACGGGAGCAAGTTTCGGAATATATAAAAAATATTGGGAAAAATAAGTACCAGAGGGGGGGCACCAACCATCCACGAGGGTGGGGGCGCGCCCTACCCCCTGGGCGCGCCCCCTGCCTCGTGGGCACCCTGGCAGCCCTCTGATGCCCATCTTTGGCTATATGGAGTCTTTCGTCGAGGAAAAAATAATAAGCAAGCTCACGGGACGAAACTCCGCCGCCATGAGGCGGAACCTTGGCAGAACCAATCTAGGGCTCCGGCGGAGCTGTTCTGCCGGGGAAACTTCCCTCCGGGAGGGGGAAATCATCACCAATGATCCTCTCATCGGGAGGGGGTCAATCTCCATCAACATCTTCACCAGCATCATCTCATCTCAAACCCTAGTTCATCTCTTGTATCCAATCTTTGTCCCAAAGCCTCAGATTGGTACATGTGGGTTGCTAGTAGTGTTGATTACTCCTTGTAGTTCATGCTAGTTGGTTTACTTGGTGGAAGATCATATGTTCACATCCATTATGCATATTAATACCCCTCTGATTATGAACATGAATATGATTTTTGAGTAGTTACGTTTGTTCCTGAGGACATGGGAAAAGTCTTGCTATAAATAGTCATGTGAATTTGGTATTCGTTCGATTTTTGATGAGATGTATGTTGTCTTTCCTCTAGTGATGTTATGTGAACGTCGACTACATGACACTTCACCATTGTTTGGTCCTAGAGGAACGCATTGGGAAGTAATAAGTAGATGATGGGTTGCTAGAGTGACAGAAGCTTAAACCCTAGTTTATGTGTTGCTTTGTAAGGGGCTGGTTTGGATCCATATGTTTCATGTTATGGTTAGGTTTATCTTAATACTTCTTTTGTAGTTGCAGATGCTTGCAATAGGGGTTAATCATAAGTTGGATTCTTGTCCAAGGAAGGACAGTACCCAAGCACCGGTCCACCCACATATCAAATTATCAAAATACCGAACGTGAATCATATGAACGTGATGAAAACTAGCTTGACGATAATTCCCATGTGTCCTCGGGAGCGCTTTCCTTTATATAAGAGTTTGTCTAGGCTTGTCCTTTGCTGCAAAAAGGATTGGGCCATCTTGCTGCACCTTATTTACTTTTATTACTTGTTACCCGTTACAAATTACCCTATCACAAAACAATCTGTTACCGATAATTTCAGTGCTTGCAGAGAATACCTTGCTGAAAACCGCTTATCATTTCCTTCTGCTCCTCGTTGGGTTTGACACTCTTACTTATCAAAAAGGCTACGATAGATCCCCTACACTTGTGGGTCATCAAGACTCTTTTCTGGTACCGTTGTCAGGGAGTGAAGCGCCTTTGGTAGGTGGAATTTGGTAAGGAAACATTTATATAGTGTGCTAAAATTTATTGTTACTTGTTACTATGGTACATAATCCTTTGAGGGGCTTGTTCGGGGTATCTTCACCCCGACCAGGAGCCAACCAAGGCAGGGCCCGCCGCCTGGTGATTTTGAATCGTCATGGCAGGCACTGGAATGATGCCGCTGGGTGGCGCGCCTGCCGCCCGTTGCTCTCTTGCCACACGGAGCCAGCAGGCTAAGCTGCCCTGCCGGCCCACGCGCGCGACGGGACGTCGCCGCAGGCCCGGGCCCACCATTACTGGGCCATGGCATGCACGCAGATCCTCTGCGACTGAGGTGGGCGGTTGCCCTTCCCAGGCATAATGATTGTGCACCTTGATGGCAAGGGATATGCGGGGACGTGCGGGGTGTGGGCGTAGTTAATCCTCACGCCCCCATGAGGGGTTGTGGCCAAACGCACACACCCCTCCTCTCTCTATCTTCTTCCTCCTTATGCTCCTTGTTGCTGCTGCACTGCCGCGCCGCCTGCCACCGAAGCACCGTCGCAGCTCGTCGTCGCCTAGCCTCGCCGTTCCACCGCAGACTCGCCGCCACCGAACCTCGCCGCGCCGCCACCAGGTCACCACGAACCATGGCGCGAGGCGAGTGGGACGACTTGAATTTCCATGATGGGCACGTCGAGTTCCTCTGTGTGACGCGGCGGATGCCCAATGAGGCGTGCGTGGGGACGCGGCTTCCGGACGTGCAGGAGATCTCGCCGGCGCTACGGGCCGGTGAGTACGTCGTCTTCCGCAGCCACTTCCTCCGTGGCTTTGGCTTGCCGGCGAGCGGCTTCTTCCGCGAGTTCCTCGACTTCTACAGCCTTCAACCTCAGCACCTCACACCCAACATGGTGGTCCTCCTCTCTGCCTTCGTCACTTTCTGCGAAGGCTACCTCGGCATCCTGCCCACACTCAAGTTGTGGGGTAGGTTCTTCTACCATAAGCTCGGCACCGCGGCCAAGGGTGAGCCAGCCCAATGCGGCGCTTGCGTCACCGTGCGGCGCACAGGCGTCGGGACCCGATTTCCCCCCGTCATCTTGCACGAGTCGTGGAAGTTGTGGCAGAAGTCATAATTCTATGTCCACAACCTCCACTCAACCTGTGACCACGTTAACCTGCCGGCCTTTGCACCTGGCCCGCCGCCTGAGCCGTGGCTCAACTAGGGGCAGCAGCCCAAACCGTTATCGGCTGCCATCACCAATGCCCTTGACCGGCTTCAGAAGATGATGGGGTCGGAGGGGCTCTAGCCGGCGGACCTGCTGGCCGCCTCGTCTACTTCCGAGTGTCGCCCTTCAATTTCGGCCGCATCCGATCTGTGACATGAGCGGCCGTCGGGACCCCTGCTGGATGTCGACGAAGGAGCTGTCGACTGTCAAGGTGGTCCGGCAAGTTACTTACTTCTCCAACAGCTAGCTGAGTGAGACTGTCTGGAGCTTCGGCAAACCACAGTACAAACGCGCCAACCCGCCGCCTGCGGTTAGTATCCGGTCCCCTTTCTTTGCTCATGTTGTGCTCTTCATCCGCCCTGACCACCCGAACATGGCGCAGCGCTTCGCTGGCCAGGCAACAGTAGCCGCGCCGGATCCTGGCCACAAATGGATGGCAGACCAGATGGTGAGCGATGTGCGCGAACCGAGATGGGGACGGCCGCGTTGGAGGAAGACAACGCCGTTGGGGGAGGCGGCGCTGGAGCAAGCGGGATGCAGGAGGCGGCGCAGGGGGCGACGTCCGGGACTAGCCGGATGATGACGAGGACGGCGATGGGCAACGCCGCCCTGAAGGCGCTGATAGGACAGGTGTCGGCTCCTCGACGACACGGCCGATAGGTGGGGCGCTGACTGGAGCACACGACACGTCTAAGCGCCGCGCCGAGGGGGGGATGTTCATCAGCAGGCCAACCAAGAAGGCCAAGTTGACGGCCGCCGCGACCAAGTGGCAAGAGGCTGCGAAGACGGCCGCCATTGGGAGGCTCCCAAAGGATCGTCCTATGGTGTCTGTGTCAGCGCTCTGACTGCTCTTGGCTTGTTTGTTTTCTTATTTGTGCTTGATTCTTTCTTGCAAACTTTTTATCGTTGCTTGCCTTGCCACGCAGGGATCCCCTTTCCATGTCACGGGTTCCGTCCGCCTCGCTGATCGAGACAGGAAGCGGCTCTGAGGAGGCCCGCCGCGTGGATCCTACTGCCCCCTTCGGGAGGCGACGGAGAGGAATGTGCGAGAAGCGCGGGAGGAGCGGGAGGCCGCGGCGCGACTAGAAGCTGAGGCGGCGACTGCTCCGCAGGCGGAGGCCGACACCAAGGGCGCGGTACCCCCGGCCCATGGCGTGGTTCCGGAGGCCACCGACTTGCGGCAGTTGGAGCCACCGAAGGTGGAGGACCAAGCGTCGACTGGAGCAGCAGGAGTTGACCAGACGGCCTCGGAGTGGGAGGGGACCGACCCCATCGTCCTAGAGGTGGAGGTGGCTCCGCGCACGCCGGATGCTGGCGAGTGAGGTGGTAGCCAGCCCGAAGGGCTGGAGGTGCCGCCATCCAGCGCCGAGCTGGTGGTGAGCTGGGCCATGATGACCCGCGCTTCCACGCGCATGCGCCCAGCGTGGGTGGCTTCTGCGCTGAGGCCGGCAAGTGTCGAGGCCGCAAGCTTACAGGTGGCCGACACTGAGGCCACAAGCTCCGCTCCACCTAGTTGGACGCCAGGAGCCGGCCTAGCCGCCCTGAACCTTGTGGTGCAGGACATCCTTGACAAGTTCAACACCCATAGCGTCACCCTCCTGTAGGCGAGGAACGAGATGGTGGCGATGCAGACAACTATCCGCGTATGCACTTGAGTTTGCTTTTTTTGCGATCTTCAGTGGGGGCGTGCCAGCGCACCCACTAGGTGTAGCCCCCGACTTCCAATTCAGCTGCTGAGCAGGCGATTTGGAACTTCAAGGCATGTTTCTAAATAGTGAAGTGTTGCTCTTGCTGCAAGACTACCACAACCTGCGCGCGGCCGCCTACAACTCCCAGAACCAGCAGCTCGCCAACCAAACTACTAAGCTAAACAAGAGCCGTGTCGGATCTTTCGGCGACTTCTTATCTTTGTTGATGTTGATGTTTCTTTCTTGTTTCCGCAGAGGTTGCCGCCCAGCTGCGGGCACGTGTGTGCGAGCTCGACAGCCAGCTCCAGGTTAAGGAGCAGGAGAGCAGCCAGGCGGCTGCAGAGAGCGATTGGTTTGATAAGGAGCTGGAGGACCAGGTGGCCCGGCACAAGGAGCAAGTTCGGCAACTGAAGGATGGGAGGCGCTCCTCAAGGCCGAGTTCGAGACTCAGGTTCGAACTGGGCCAAGAGGGAGAAGCTGTTGTTGGACGGCTACAAGGTGATCGAGGGCATGCTCGAAGTTAAGTTTTCTTTCTTGCTTGGAGGTGTCGGTTGTTGCTGGAAGCCGGCCTCTTATCCCTTTGTCTTCTTTTTGCGCAGATTCTTCCCGGACCACACCGACGCCATCGGCCAGGCGATCAGGCACGGTGCGAGGAGCTGAGGAGGGTAGGCGAGGAGATTGTGCCGGACAGGCCTCGGACTCAGGGCGAGCAGTTCCGGGCCGTCTAGCTCCGCCTGGCGCAGGTCCGCCAACTGCTCCACCGCTTTCAGCGCGCCGGGTCCCAGGTGTTGGAGGGACTGTGGCCGAATGTGCAGGTGCCCCGAACTCGTAGTTGGACCACCGACTGGTTGGAAGTGGAGGCCGAGCGTCTCGAGGCTTGGAAAGGTGCCGCGGCACAGGCAGGCGCCAGGGCAACGTTGGAGTTCATCAAGGCGTCATACCCAGGCGTGCGTTTGGCTCAGCTGGCCACTTTTCGCCAGGAAGCCGGGCCGGAGATGGAGGCAGAGTGCGAGGAGATCGTCAAGCACGCGGTAGTCCTTGCCGACTATGTTGACGTCGGCGTCTTCATCTTGGAGCGGGCAGAAGACGGCACTGAGGTTCCGCCATCCGGGTTTGGGATGAACCCGGACGAGGGGGAGGGCCCGATGGAGGAGATCGCCTTCGGCGATGAAGGTATGAGGAGAGCAGGGACAACGAAGGCGATGACGTCGCACGAGACGGCGGAGCGACCAGCCGGACTCAACCTGACCTGGCCTCGGCCAGCGAGCCGTGGGAGACCATGTCAGCCGCCGCCCACCAGGAGAGACCTGCTAGCCAGAAGCCCCACCAGCCGGTGCCTCAGCCACCGCCGACCTATCCGAGCAGCCTGCCGCACCTTCGGCCTAGGCGGCCTTTTTATCTTCTTAAATTTCTCTCTCTTGTACTTAGAAACAAGTTAATCATGCGGAGTTCCACCCACTGGGGGTGTATTAAACTCTGATGAATGCTGGCCTTGGGCCTTTGCAATGTAAATAATTCTGTTTTTACATGCTTGTGTACTTTGTCGGGTTCTCGCTCGGTTTTAACTTTGCTTTTATTGGCTTTTTCCTTTGTCGTTTTCCTTTGGCTGCCGCCCTGCCAGCCAGGCAGCCGCGCTGCAGTCCGTGGCCGGGTTAGGGACTTGGCCATTTAGAATAGGCAAGTTACTTCAGCCGCCTAAAGCGTATCTAGGCGAGTGACAAGCCGACCAGCTGGCTGCTGGGCAGCCGGACGGGTAAGGCGAGGAGCCAGCTTGGCCGGTATTGGCGTTCTTAGTCATTTTTCGTGTGGACAGTGTTTCCGGCCTTTAGCTCTTGCTAGCCGACAGTCGTGCTGTGAGCTGTAGTTGAGGCGAAGAGAGGGCTTTGGCATTGGCACACTACTTAGCTGACTTCGGGTGGTATCAACTTAGGTCAAGGTGGCGAGCCCCAGGGCCGGCTGACCGGACCCAGACAGGGCGAAAGAATGACGTAACACATTCATAGGCGAAGCTTATCATGTAGATAAAAAGGTATCCCCCGAGTGTGCTTCGGGGGACCTGTTGTCCTTGCTAGTACAAAAGATAGCGTGGTACATAGACTACATCAATTGTAAAACGAGCGGAGAATATTCATGTTCCATGGACACTTTGTATCTTAGCCGGTGTTGTCCCTCTTGTGTGCCCTGGGCTTTTGTGAGGTAGTAGGAGTCGTTGCCCAGGGCCTTGCCGATAATGAAAGGCCCCTCTCAGGGAGCCGAGAGCTTGTGCTGGCCGGCTGTCCGCTGGATCAGCCGGAGCACAAGGTCGCCCTCACGAAAAGCACGCGGCTTGACCTTCCTACTGTGGTAGTGGCGTAGGCTCTGCTGGTAGATGGCGGACCGGCTGAGGGCTAGCAGCCGGGCCTCTTCCAGCAGATCGATGTCATCTTCTCGCGCCTCCTTGGCTTCCATCTCCATGTACATAGTGACGCGAGGCGAACCAAACTCGATGTCAGTTGGGATGACAGCCTCAGCCTCGTACACGAGGAAGAAGGGTGTGAAGCCGTTTGCTCGATTTGGCGTGGTCCGGAGACTCCAAAGGACGGCCGGCAGCTCCTCGATCCAGCAGTCGGCCGAGCGTTCCAGCGGCTCGACCAGCCGAGGCTTGATGTCGGATAGGATGATGTCATTTGCTCGCTCCACCTGGCCATTTGACTGCGGATGGGAAATGGACGCTAGGTCCAGTCAGATGCCCTGAGTCGCGCAGAAACGGGCCAAGGCGCCTTTGGCAAAGTTTGTGTCGTTGTCGGTGATGATGCTGTGCCGGATGCCATACCGTACGGTGATATCCGCAATGAAGGTGACAGCAGTCGGACCATACAACTTCTTGATTGGCTTCGCCTTAATCCACTTTGTGAACTTGTCCACAACAACCAGCAGATGGGGTCATGCCGCCGCGTGCTTTCTTGAATAGGCCCACCATGTCCAACCCCCACACAGCAAATGGCCAAGTGAGGGGGATGGTCTTGAGTGCAGGAGCCGGCAGGTGCTTCTTGGAGCTAATGCATCGGCACCCCTTGCACTTCTGGACCAACTCCTTGGCGTCGTCCAAAGCAGTCGGCCAAAAAAAGCCATGGCGGAAAGCTTTGGCGACGAGGGCTCTGGAGGCGACATGGTGGCCACATTCGCCTTGATGAATATCCCTGGGAATAGCAATGCCCTTCTGCGGCTTCACACAGCGCTGGAAGACACCAGTCACGTTGCGCCTGACGAGCTCTCTATTAACTATCGTATATGCTGCCGCCCGGCGTTGCACTTGCCGGGCCAAGATCACGTCGGCTGGTAGCTCTCGGCAGAACAGCAAGATGGAGCTTTGATGGGTTGCACCCAAGATGGAGCTTTGATGACCCACAAGTATAGGGGATCTATCATAGTCCTTTCGATAAGTAAGAGTGTCGAACCCAACGAGGAGCAGAAGGAAATGATAAGCGGTTTTCAGCAAGGTATTCTCTGCAAGCACTAAAACAATAGGTAACAGATAGTTTTGTGATAGGATAATTTGTAATGAGTAACAAGTAACAAAAGTAAATAAAGTGCAGCAAGGTGGCCCAATCCTTTTTGTAGCAAAGGACAAGCCTGGACAAACTCTTATATGATGTAAAGCGCTCCCGAGGACACATGGGAATATCGTCAAGCTAGGCTTCATCACGTTCATATGATTCGCATTCGGTACTTTGATAATTTGGTATGTGGGTGGACCGGTGCTTGGGTACTGTCCTTACTTGGACAAGCATCCCACTTATGATTAACCTCTATTGCAAGCATCCGCAACTACAACAAAAGTATTAAGGTAAACCTAACCATACCATGAAACATATGGATCCAAATCAGCCCCTTACGAAGCAACGCATACACTAGGGTTTAAGCTTCTGTCACTCTAGCAACCCATCATCTACTTATTACTTCCTAATGCCTTCCTCTAGGCCCAAATAATGGTGAAGTGTCATGTAGTCGACGTTCACATAACACCACTAGAGGAGAGACGACATACATCTCATCAAAATATCAAATGAATACCAAATTCACATGACTACTAATAGCAAGACTTCTCCCATGTCCTCAGGAACAAACGTAACTACTCACAAAGCATATTCATGTTCATAATCAGAGGGATATTAATATGCATAAAGGATCTGAACATATGATCTTCCACCAAATAAACCAACTAGCATCAAGTACAAGGAGTAATTAACACTACTAGCAACGCACAGGTACCAATCCCGGACTTGGAGACAAGAATTGGATACAAGAGATGAACTAGGGTTTTCAGAGGAGATGGTGCTGGTGAAGATTTTGATGGAGATTGCCCTCTCCCAATGAGAGGAGCGTTGGTGATGGCGATGGCGATGATTTCCCCCTCCCGGAGGGAGGTTTCCCCGGCAGAACAACTCTGCCAAAGCCCTAGATTGGTTCTGCCAAGGTTTCGCCTCGTGGCGGCGGAGTCTCGTCCGGGAAGATGGGTCATGATTTTTTCCTCATTGAAAGACTCCATATAGCAGCAGATGGCCATCGGTGGGCCACCAGGGGGCCCACGAGGTAGGGGGCGCGCCCCCCACCCTCGTGGGCAGGGTGTGGCCCCCCTGGTGAACTTCTTGTGCTCAGTATTTATTATATATTCTGAAAATGTCTTCCATGAAGTTTCAAGACTTTTGGAGCTGTGCAGAATAGGTCTCTAATATTTGCTCCTTTTCCATCCGAGAATCCCAGCTGCCGGCATTCTCCCTCTTTATGTAAACCTTGTAGATAAAGGTAAAAGATAGGCCCTTCGCAGAGGGAAGCAGAGGTTGTCATGTGCTTTTATGGTTGGATGCACAAAAATCTTAATGCGAAAGAACGTCACTTTATATTGCCACTTGTGATATGGACCTTTATTATGCAGTCTGTCGCTTTTATTTCTTCCATATCACACAATCATATAAAGCTTATTTTCTCCCACACTAATAAGTCATACATATTTAGAGAGCATTTTTTATTGCTTGCACCGATGACAACTTACTTGGAGGATCTTACTCAATCCATAGGTAGGTATGGTGGACTATCATGGCAAAACTGGTTTTAGGGATATTTGGAAGGACAAGTAGTATCTCTACTTGGTGCAAAGAATTTGGCTAGCATGAGGAAGAAAGGCAAGCTCAATCATGTTGGATGATCCATGACAATATAATTTATCTCAGATGTAAGAAAACATAATCCATTACGTTGTCTTCCTTGTCCAACGTCAACTCTTTAGCATGTCATATTTTAATGAGTGCTCACAATCATAAAAGATGTCCAAGATAGTATATGTATATGTGAAGACCTCTCTTTCTTTATTACTTCCTATTAATTGTAACGATGACCAAAACTATGTTTGTCAACTCTCAACAACTTTTAATCATCATACTCTTTCTATGTGAGCCCATTACTCTTCATAATATCCAAATGATCTCTTTGTTTCTTTTTATTTCCTTCTCTTTTCTTTTATTCACTCAAGATCATGGAAAAATAATCAAGCCCTTGACTCAACACTAATCTTTATTATGTATAGCTCACGAACTCGATTACATAGAAGGATCATAAAGCAAAACTCACAACTAGATCATACTAAAAATTTATTCTACTAGATCAAGATATTACCAAAAGGATCGAACTAAGAAAAATGGTAAAGATAAAAGTGATGGTGATACAATACCGGGGCACTCCCCCAAGCTTGGCAGTTGACAAGGGGAGTGCCCATACCAGATACTCAATTCTTCTTTGTTGGTGAAGAAGGTGATGGTTTTGTTGATGGCGTAGGCTTGTCGTCCTTCTTCCAAGGCATAGGCTCACCATCATAGAAGGATGATCGAGTCTGTTGAAACCTCAAATCTGTAGCCAAACTCATCCTCTTGAATCTATATTCATACTCACAGTTTTGATTTTCCACGTCATAGATCTAGGCTTGGAGGTGCTTGATTTTCTCATGAAGCTTGAAGATGGCCTCCCCAATGTCCTTGACGTCCAGCTTGTGGTTGCTGGTGAACTCCGTGATCATAATGTGATTGGAATCGAGTCCACGATCCACCATCTCCTGACACTTGAAAACTTCTTGCTCCAATGCCTAGAGCCTTGATTCCGTGCTTCCGGTCTTCCTTGGTCCCTCAACATCGCGGATGTGCAACAACCCCTCACGCATCTCAATGGTTTGAGGGTGTTGCAGCACCTCCGCGAGGTAGGGGTTGATGACCTTCTCGAAGAACTGGTCCTTGGGGGAACTTGAAGACGACATGACGACCTGGATCTGTCAGAAAAATAGCTTGAAACAAAGACAGGAGATTTTTGCGTGATACGGGAGTCAAAACCTTCGGGAGATTATATAATTAATTTTTATCGACCAAAATACGTGTCGTGTAGGAAAACAGAGTCCGTAGAGCACACGAGGTGCCCACGAGGTAGGGGGCGCGCCCTCCACCCTCGTGGAGGCCTCATGTCCTTCCCAGACTGCTTCCTATTTTTCTATTTTTCTAAATATTCCAGAACAAAGAAATATTGCCATAAAAACTGTTTTGGAGTCGGTTTACTTACCGTACCACATACCTATTCCTTTTCGGAGTCTGAAACGTTTCGGAAAGTGTCCCTTATGTATTCCTCCGGGGTTAGGGTTTCAATAACATTGGTTTCAACATTTATAGGGTTACCTGAGATATAATGTATGATTATTTGACCGTTCACCACCTTCGAATTTGTACCTTCGAAGTTGTTAATTTTTATGGCACCGGAACGATAGACCTCCTCGATAACGTAAGGACCTTCCCATTTAGAGAGAAGTTTTCCTGTAAAAAAATCTTAAACGAGAGTTGTATAGCAATACATAGTCACCTACATTAAACTGACGCTTTTGTATCCTTTTGTCATGCCATCTTTTAACTTTTTCTTTAAATAATTTGGCATTCTCATAGGCTTGGGTTCTCCATTCATCAAGTGAGCTAATGTCAAATAACCTCTTCTCACCGTCAAGTTTAAAATCATAGTTGAGCTCTTTAATAGCCCAATAAGCCTTCTGTTCTAGTTCGAGAGGTAAGTGACATGCTTTTCCATAAACCATTTTATACGGAGACATACCCATAGGATTTTTATATGCAGTTCTATATAGGCCCATAATGCATCATCAAGTTTCTTGGACCAATTCTTTCTAGATCTATTAATAGTCTTTTGCAAAATTAATTTGAGTTCTCTGTTGCTCAATTCTACTTGACCACTAGACTGTGGGTGATAAGGAGATGCAATTCTATGATTAATATCAAACTTAGCAAGCATTTTACGGAAAGCACCATGAATGAAATGTGAACCACCATCAGTCTTTAAATATCTAGGGACTCCAAACCTCGGAAAAATAACTTCTTTAAGCATCTTAATAGAGGTGTTATGATCAGCACTACTAGCTGGAATAGCTTCTACCCATTTAGTAACGTAATCAACAGCAACTAAAATATGTGTATATCCATTAGAGGCAGGAAAAGGTCCCATATAATCAAAGCCCCAAACATCAAATGGTTCAATAACAAGTGAATAATTCATAGGCATTTCTTGACGTCTACTAATATTACCAATTCTTTGACATTCATCACAAGACAAGACAAACTTACGGGCATCCTTGAAGAGAGTAGGCTAATAAAAACCGGATTGCGATACCTTATGTGCAGTTCTATCTCCAGCGTGGTGTCCTCCATAAGCCTCAGAGTGACACTTGCGTAGGATTTGTTCATGTTCATGCTCAGGTACACAACGTCTAATAACGCCATCTACTCCTTCTTTATAAAGATGTGGGTCATCCCAAAAGTAATGTATCAAATCATAGAAGAACTTTTCCTTTTGCTGGTATGTGAAACTAGGTGGTATAAATTTAGCAACAATGTAAATGGCATAATCAGCATACCATGGAGTAGTGTGAGAAACATTTATGACATTTAATTGTTCATCAGGAAAGCTATCATCAATAGGTAGTGGGTCATCAAGAACATTTTCTAACCTAGACAAGGTGTCTGCAATGGGGTTCTCACTATCAATAATATGCAAATCAAATTCTTGTAGCAAGAGAACCCATCTAATAAGTCTAGGTTTAGCATCTTTCTTTTCCATTAGATATTTAATATCAGCATGATCAGTGTGAATAGTTACTTTAGAGTCAACAATATAAGGTCTGAACTTATCACAAGCAAATACAACTGCTAAGAATTCTTTTTCAGTAGTAGCATAGTTTCTCTGAGCATTGTCTAAAGTTTTACTAGCATATTGAATAACATTTAATTTCTTATCAACTCTTTGCCCTAGAACAGCACCTACAGCATAATCACTAGCATCACACATAATTTCAAAAGGTAAATTCCAATCAGGTGGCTGAACAATAGGTGCAGAGATCAATGCCTTCTTAAGTATTTCAAATGCTTCTACGCAATCATCATCGAAAACAAATGGTATATCTTTTTGTAATAAATTAGTCAGAGGCCGAGAAATATTTGAGAAGTCCTTAATGAACCTCCTATAAAAACCAGCGTGACCAAGGAAACTTCTTATACCTTTGATGTCCTTGGGACATGGCATCTTTTCAATAGCATCAACCTTGGCTTTATCAACTTCAATACCTCTTTGAGAAACTTTATGCCCCAAGACAATACCTTCATTGACCATAAAGTGGCACTTCTCCCAATTCAAGACAAGGTTAGTTTCTTCACATCTCTGCAAAACTCGGTCAAGGTTGCTTAAGCAATCATCAAAAGAGGATCCATAGACGGAAAAATCATCCATGAACACCTCACAAATCTTTTCACAAAAGTCAGAGAATATAGCCATCATGCATCTTTGAAAGGTAGCAGGTGCATTACATAAACCAAAAGTCATACGTCTATAAGCAAAAATACCAAAAGGGCAAGTAAAAGTAGTCTTTGATTGATCATTGGCTGACACGGGTATTTGAGAGAAACCAGAATAACCATCTAGAAAGCAAAAATGAGTATGTTTGGATAATCTTTCTAGCATTTGATCAATAGAAGGTAAAGGGTAATGATCTTTTTTAGTAGCTTTATTTAATTTGTGGAAATCAAATACCATCCTATAACATGTAATAATTCTTTGCGGGATCAACTCATCTTTATCATTAGGAACGACAGTAATACCTCCCTTCTTAGGGACACAATGGACAGGACTTACCCACTGACTATCAGCAACGGGATAAATTATACCTGCCTCAAGAAGCTTTAGTATTTCCTTTCTTACCACTTCCTTCATCTTAGGATTCAGTCGTCGTTGATGATCACGAATTGGTTTGGCATCTTCCTCCAAATTTATTTTGTGTTGACATAGTGTGGGACTAATGCCCTTAAGATCATCAAGAGTATATCCAATAGCAGCACGGTACTTCTTCAGAGTTTTCAATAATCTCTCTTCTTCATGCTCTGAAAGGTTGGCACTAGTAATAACAGGATATATCTTTTTCTCATCAAGATAAGCATATTTAAGAGTATCAGGTAACGGTTTGAGATCAAACACGGGATCACCCTTGGGTGGAGGAGGATCCCCTAGGATTTCAACAGGCAAATTGTGTTTAAGGATGGGTTCCTGTTTAAAGAATACTTCATCTATTTCCCTTCTTTCATTCATAAATATATCATTTTCATGGTCTAGCAAATATTGTTCTAAAGGATCACTAGGAGGTACGGCAATAGAAGCAAGACCAATAATTTGATCTTTACTAGGCAATTCCTCTTCACGGTGTTGTCTACGAAATTTAGAGAAATTAAATTCATGAGACATATCACCTAAACCAATAGTAACAACATCCTTTTTGCAATCTATCTGAGCATTAACTGTGTTCAAGAAGGGTCTACCAAATATAATGGGGCAAAAGCTATCTTGTGGGGAACCAAGAACAAGAAAATCAGCAGGATATTTAGTTTTCCCACACAAGACTTCAACATCTCTAACAATTCCCATTGGTGAGATAGTATCTCTATTTGCAAGTTTAATTGTGACATCAATATCTTCTATCTCAGCAGGTGCAATATCATGCATAATTTTATTTTTATAAGTTAAAAGGTATAGCACTGGCACCCATATCACATAAGCCATGATAACAATGATCTCCTATTTTAACAGAAATAACAGGCATGCCTACCAAAGATCTAGGTTTATCTTTAGCATAAGGTTTAGCAATTCTAGCAGTCTCATCACGGAAATGAATAACATGCCCATCAATATTATCAGACAAGAGATCTTTAACATAGCAATATTAGGTTCAACTTTAATTTGCTCAGGAGGTGTGTAAGTTCTAATATTGCTTTTACGAACCAAAGTTGAAGCTTTAGCATGATCCTTTATCCTAACAGGGAAAGGTGGTTTCTCAACATAAGCAGTAGAACAATAGGATCATTATAAGTGACAGTCTTTTCTTCAACTTTAATAGGTGCAGCAACTTTTACTTATATGGGAGGATGATATTTAAACCACTTCTCCCTAGGGAGATCAACATGAGTAGCAAAACATTCACAGAAAGAAGCTACTATCTCAGAGTCAGTTCCATATTTAGTGCTAAATTTACGTAAAACATCGGTATCCATAAAAGATTTAACACAATCAAACTTAGGTGTCATACCTGACTCCTTACCTTCGTCGAGGTCCCAATCTTCAGATTTGCGTTTAATTCTTTCCAATAAATCCCATTTGAATTCAATAGTCTTCATCATAAAAGAGCCAGCACAAGAAGTATCGAGCATGGTGCGATTATTATCAGAAAGCCGAGCATATAAATTTTGAATAATCATTTCTCTCGAGAGCTCATGATTGGGGCATGAATGTAACATTGATTTAAGCCTCCCCCAAGCTTGAGCGATGCTTTCTCCTTCGCGAGGACAAAAATTATATATATAATTGCGATCACGATGAACAAGATGCATAGGATAAAACTTCTGATGAAATTCCAATTTCAATCGTTTGTAGTTCCATGACCCCGTATCATCACATAGCCTATACCATGTCAATGCATCTTCCTTCAAACATAAAGGGAAGACCTTCTTCTTAATAACATCTCTGGGTACACCTGCAAGCTTAAATAATCCACAAAGTTCATCCACATATATTAAGTGCTCATCAGGCTGCGTTGTTCCGTCTCCTGCAAAAGGATTAGCTAGCAGTTTTTCTATCATACCCGCAGGAATTTCAAAGCAGACATTTTAATTTTCAGTAGGTTGAGGAGCAACTCTTTGCTCTACTGGTCGGGGTGAAGATACCCCGAACAAGCCCCTCAGAGGATTACTTTCCATAGTAACAAGTGACAGTAAATTTCAGCACACTATATAAATTTTTCCTTACCAAATTCCACCTACCGAAGGCGCTTCACTCCCCGGCAATGGCGCCAGAAAAGAGTCTTGATGACCCACAAGTATAGGGGGTCTATCTAGTCCTTTCGATAAGTAAGAGTGTCAAACCCATCGAGGAGCAGAAGGAAATGATAAGCGGTTTTCAGCAAGGTATTCTCTGCAAGCACTGAAACAATAGGTGACAGATAGTTTTGTGATAGGATAATTTGTAACGAGTAACAAGTAACAAAAGTAAATAAAATGAAGCAAGGTGGCCCAATCCTTTTTGTATCAAAGGACAAGCCTGGACAAACTCTTATATGATGTAAAGCGCTCCCGAGGACACATGGGAATATCGTCAAGCTAGGTTTCATCACGTTCATATGATTCGCGTTTGGTACTTTGATAATTTGGCATGTGGGTGGAACGGTGCTTGGGTACTGTCCTTACTTGGACAAGCATCCCACTTATGATTAACCTCTATTGCAAGCATCCGCAACTACAACAAAAGTATTAAGGTAAACCTAACCATAGCATGAAACATATGGATCCAAATCAGCCCCTTACGAAGCAACGCATAAAATAGGGCTTAAGCTTCTGTCACTCTAGCAACCCATCATCTACTTATTACTTCCCAATGCGTTCCTCTAGGCCCAAATAATGGTGAAGTGTCATGTAGTCGACGTTCACATAACACCACTAGAGGAGAGACAACATACATCTCATCAAAATATCGAACGAATACCAAATTCACATGACTACTAATAGCAAGACTTCTCCCATGTCCTCAGGAACAAATGTAACTACTCACAAAGCATATTCATGTTCATAATCAGAGGGGTATTAATATGCATATAGGATCTGAACTGATGATCTTCCACCAAATAAACCAACTAGCATCAACTACAAGGAGTAATTAACACTACTAGCAACCCACAGGTACCAATCCCGGACTTGGAGACAACAATTGGATACAAGAGATGAACTAGGGTTTTGAGAGGAGATGGTGCTGGTGAAGATGTTGATGGAGATTGCCCTCTCCCGATGAGAGGAGCGTTGGTGATGACGATGGCGATGATTTCCCCCTCCCGGAGGGAAGTTTCCCCGGCAGAACAGCTCCGCCAGAGCCCTAGATTGGTTCCGCCAAGGTTCCGCCTCGTGGCAGCGGAGTCTCGTCCAGGAAGATGGATCATGATTTTTTTTCCTCATCGAAAGACTCCATATAACAGAAGATGGTCAACAGAGGGCCACCAAGGGGCCCACGAGGTAGGGGGCGCGCCCAGGGGGTAGGGCGCGCCCCCCACCCTCCTGGGCAAGGTGTGGCCCCCCTGGTGAACTTCTTGCGCTCAGTATTTATTATATATTCTGAAAATGTCTTCCATGAAGTTTCAGGACTTTTGGAGCTGTGCAGAATAGGTCTCTAATATTTTCTCCTTTTCCAGCCCAGAATCCCAGCTGCCGGCATTCTCCCTCTTTATGTAAACCTTGTAAAATAAGAGAGAATAGGCATAAGTATTGTGACATAATGTGTAATAACAACCCATAATGCAATAAATATCGATATAAAAGCATGATGAAAAATGGACGTATCAAGCTTCTATCAACGTCATGACAGCAACCGGTACCAGGGCGATCGGGTTGGGAGGTGGCGGGTCAGAGCCGGCCGCTGCTTGGTGCATTGTTGAAGTCCTCGGGCCGACTGCAGCAGTCCCGGGGCCGGGTTCTTAAGTCCCCGGGCCGGGTTCGGGCACTGCAGCCCCTAGGCTGCTTGCCGAAGTCCCCAGGCTGACTGCTGAAGTCCTCGAGCCGGATCCAACTGCTCCGAGGTCAGCCGACGCGATGATGGACTCTGATTCCGGCGAAGGCTTGGTAGACGGCTTGCGCAGGAACTCGAGGGAGATGCCGGCTGGTATGGCTTGCCGGGTGGAGCCAATTCGCGCCAGGGCGTCGGTTTGCTCGTTGTCGGCCTGTGGCACATGGAGGGACTCACACCCGTCGAAGTGCCCGCTGATCTGCTGGACAAGGAAGCGGTAGCTTGCCATGTGTAGCCATACTCCATCTCATCGCTTGGTCAACACACACTGTAGCCATGCTCCACTTTGTTGGAGTAATTGTGTGTGGACTCCGAGGGGGGAGGGCTGGCTTCTGGAGGCTGGCCCGCCCCGAAGCCACCTTCTAGAGGAGCGCCATCTTCTAGGAGCTCACGGACAGGTAGGGCTCGCCGCCTATGGGCCGTACCGCCCGCCAACCTTGTCGTAGTAATGGAGTGCAGACTCCGAGGGGAGGAGGAGCCGTCTGCTAGGAGCGAGCCTCCCCTGAAGCCACCTTCTAAGGGGGCGCCGCCTTTTGGGAGACGGCCGCTTGGGGCCCAGCCGGCCCAAGGAACTGGCCGCGTGTCCGGAAGATGCGGGGGCCTTTGCTAGCCCTAATGTCTTGAAATGCTAAGGGGTGTGGATGAGGCTACCCGTGGTCAATCTCTACGACAATGGGAGACCCTGGAACCCCAAGTCCACAAGATTACATGTTTCCAGAACATCCCTAAAGGCCCGCATCTGAATTCCATTCCTTGGGGTGGATGACATGTGTTCGAAATACCATAGGGCTTCACTGAAATCCCCTATAACACACCACAGGAGATCGGACTGCACCTTCAGATTTTTATTGTTGACCACATACGGTGACGGTTTTTTGTACGTGGTTCTCCATAAACACAGGTCAAATGCCACATCAGAGCACTAGGAGCCACACGCACATGCGCATCAATGTATCTTTCATTTGAATCCTTGATGTCCACATACATCTGATCACACCAAAATAAGGCAAGACCCCCACTAAGACCAACACTATCAACACCAATGAAACGTCTAAGACCCAATCTTCCCCGAAGACGACGCACTTTTATGAACTTTGCCTAGTCTCACAAAGGAACACAATCTTTGATTTATTAGCTCCACCCAAAGCCACCAAATCTCGAACTGTCGGTTTGTTCCCAACTCCCCATTCCAACTCAAACAATTCATTGCTCCTGACAAGGCATCACATATGGCCCCGTCAAGTTACCAGCGGCCCCTAGGCTAGTTGCCTCCATGTCCACCTGTCCATCCACCACCATGTCCCGCAGATCAGCTGTCATCTCTATTGGTGTTACCTTAAGTCTGCCCTTTCTTTGGTTTGCCACCCTTTTCTTCCCTGCCTTGGTCCATCCTTGGTTCCTCATGTGTATCCTGCCAACCTGCAACCAAAAGATCGCAACCTGCATCTTATATCTACATGGATTTTTCTGTGCCCAACATCACCCGCCGTTCATGTACCGCGCTCCTGCTGTGTTATTGTGGTGCCTGTGAGCCTCCTGCCACCGTCGTCGTGACACGCACAACAGGGCTTTCAATTGCTACATCCTCAGTTCCACTGTCGGACGCCTTCGGGAGGGCGGCGCCCGTAAGGCGAGCCTCTTTTTCGCCCCCATCGTCCTCTGACTTTTCCTTAGCTTCAGCCAACAGGATCGCTATGGGTTGCATGGTCGACCACAACACAGTAGAAAAGTTCACCTTGATCTCTCACGTTGGAAGAAAGGAGCGATCTGGGGGTTCACGATTGTGATGGGGAATTGTAAATCCAGCCGCCCTGTCCAAAGGATTTGTATGAGTACTCTGGGGGGGATTTCTTGATGTAGCAGGTAGGGTATGCTATGTACCCACCTCGGACTCCTCCGTTTGGAGACGCGAGCCACCGCGGACTCGTGGAGTCATTGGCGAGCGAACGGACAGGGCCGCAACGTGGCCATAGGGCAGACAGAGTCCACCTGAGGGAGTCCTGGATTAGGGGGTATCCGGACAACCGGATTATATCCTTTGGCCGGACTGTTGGACTATGAAGATACAAGATTGAAGACTTCGTCCCGTGTCTGGATGAGACTCTCCTTGGCGTGGAAGGCAAGCTTGGCAATACGGATATGTAGATCTCCTTCCTTGTAACCGACTTTGTGTAACCCTAGCCCCCTCCGGTGTCTATATAAACCGGAGGCTTTAGTCCGTAGGACCAAGAACAACAATCATACCATAGGCTAGCTTCTAGGGTTTAGCCTCTCTGATCTCGTGGTAGATCAACTCTTGTATTACTCATATTATCAAGAACAATCAAGCAGGACGTAGGGTATTACCTCCATCAAGAGGGCCCGAACCTGGGTAAACATCATGTCCCCTGCCTCCTGTTACCATCCGCCTTAGACGCACAGTTCAGGACCCCCTACCCGAGATCCGCCGGTCTTGACACTGGCATTGGTGCTTTCATTGAGAGTTCCTCTGTGTCGTCATCATTAGGCTTGATGGCTCCTTCAATCATCGATAGCGATGCAGTCCAGGGTGAGACTTTTCTCCCCGGACAGATCTTTGTATTCGGCGGCTTCGCACTGCGGGCCGACTCGCTTGGCCATCTGGAGCAGATCGAGAGTTACGCCCCTGGCCACCAGGTCAGGTTTGGAAGCTTAAACTACACGGCCGACATCCGCGGAGACTTGATCTTCAACGGATTCGAGCCCCTGCCGCGTGTGCCGCACGGTCATGATGAGCATGATTTAGCTCTACCATCAGACAGTGTTCAGGAGATCGCACCGGCAACCGCTCCGGCCCTCAATTCGGAGCCAATTGCGCCATCCATGGACGGGTGGATAGACCCCGCCACGGAGGCTGCATTCTCAGCGGCGATCGAGCCAAGTATCGAACTTACCCTTCACGAGAGCCGTGATGCCAAACTGCCGGATTCTTCCCCAGCCACGGACTCCGAACCGCCTGCGCCCGTGCCTATCGAATCCGACTGGGCGCCGATCATGGAGTTCACCTCCGCGGATATCTTTCAGCACTCGCCCTTCGGCGACATACTGAACTCATTAAGGTCTCTCTCCTTGTCAGGAGAGTCCTGGCCGAACTATGTCCGGCAGGATTGGGATGCGGATGACGAAGAAATTCGCCGCCCACCCACCACCCCCTTAGTAGCCACTGTCGATGATTTGACCGACATGCTCGACTTCGACTCCGAAGACATCGACGGTATGGACGACGATGCAGGAGACGAACAGGAACCACTGCCCACAGGGCACTGGACAGCCACCTCATCATATGATATATACATGGTGGACACACCCAAAGAAGGCAATGGCGATGGGACAGCGGAGGATGACCCCTCCAAGAAGCAACCCAAGCGCCGACGACAGCGGCGCCGCTCTAAGTCTCGCCAAAGCAAAAAGCGGTGATACCGTCACAGGAGATAATAGCACTCGAGACAGTGCCGAAGATGACGACAATCCCCTCCAGCAAGATTTAGAGAAGGAGGATGGAGAAGCCAGCCCTCCCGAGAGAGCGGCGGATGGAGAGGCGGAGGATGATAATTACATGCCTCCCTCCGAAGACGAGGCAAGCCTCGACGATGACGAATTTGTCGTGCCTAAGGATCCCGTCAAGCAAGAGCGCTTCAATTGTCGGCTTATAGCCACGGCAAATAGCCTTAAGAAAAAGCAACAGCAGCTTCAAGCTGATCAAGATTTGCTAGCTGACAGATGGACTAAAGTCCTTGCGGCCGAGGAATATGAACTTGAACGCCCCTCCAAGAGTTACCCAAAGCGCAGGTTGCTACCCCGACTGGAGGAGGAAGCATTAAAACCTACATCTCCAGCGTATGACGCGGCTGATCGGCCACCTCATGGCCGTGACAGAGAGGCATTTCAGCCAAAAGCTCAGCCCGCACCCCGACGCCACTCAAATAAAAATGTCAAGGCATGGGGAAACACGCTAGACCTGCGAGACATATCGGAGGACAAAGCAAAACACGCAAGATCGATCTACGGATCATGAGGGCGCGCCACTACGTGAGACGATAACCGTCATGCCCCATACAGTAAAAGTAAATCCGGCTAGGCCGAACACAGCGGACAAGACTCATTTGAGCTGCGTCGCGACATAGCCCAGTACAGAGGCACCGCACACCCCCTATGCTTCACAGACGAAGTAATGGATCACCAAATCCCATAGGGTTTCAAACCCGTAAATATCAAATCATACGACGGTACAATAGATCCTGCGGTATGGATCGATGACTTCCTCCTGCACATCCCCATGGCTCGCGGTGACGATCTACACGCCATCAAATACCTCCCATTCAAGCTCAAAGGACCAGCTCGGCATTGGCTCAACAGCCTGCCAGCAGAATCCATTGGCTGTTGGGAAGATCTGGAAGCCGCATTCCTCGACAACTTCCAGGGCACTTATGTGCGACCACCAGATACCGATGACTTGAGCCACATAATTCAGCAGCCAGAGAAATCGGCCAGGCAATTCTGGACACGGTTCCTAACAAAGAAAAATCAAATCGTCGACTGTCCGGATGCAGAGGCCCTAGCAGCTTTTAAGCACAACATCCGCGACGAGTGGCTCGCCCGGCACCTTGGCCAGGAAAAGCCGAAATCTATGGCAGCCCTCACGACACTCATGACCCGCTTTTGCGCGGAAGAGGACAGCTGGCTGGCTCGCAGCAATAATATATCAAAGAACCATGGTACTTTGGATACCAAGGATAGCAATGGCAGGTCACGTCGCAACAAACACAAGCGCCGCATCAACAGCGACAATACCGAAGATACGACAGTCAATGCCGGATTCAGAGGCTCTAAACCCGGTCAGCGGAAAAAGGCATTCAAAAGAAGCACTCCGGGCCCGTCCAGTTTGGACCGTATACTCGACCGCTCGTATCAAATACACGGCACCCCCGACAAGCCAGCCAACCACACCAACAGGGAATGTTGGGTGTTCAAGCAGGCCGGCAAGTTAAATGCCGAAAACAAAGATAAGGGGTTACATAGCGATGACGAGGAGGAGCCCCGGCCGCCGAACACCGGAGGACAGAAGAGGTTCCCCCCACTAGTGCGGACGGTGAACATGATATACACAACCCACATCCCCAAGAGGGAGCGGAAGCGTGCGCTAAGGGACGTATATGCGTTGGAGCCAGTCGCCCCAAAGTTCAACCCATGGTCCTCCTGTCTGATCACCTTCGGTCGCAGGGACCACCCCACTAGTATCCGTCATGGCGGATTCACCGCACTGGTCCTAGACCCAATCATCGACGGATTTCACCTCACTCGAGTCCTTATGGACGGCGGTAGCAGTTTGAACCTGCTTTATCAGGACACAGTGCGCAAAATGGGTATAGACCCCTCAAGGATCAAACCCACAAAAACGACCTTCAAAGGCGTCATACCAGGTGTAGAAGCCCATTGCACAGGCTCAGTCACACTGGAAGTGGTCTTCGGATCCCCGGATAACTTCCAAAGTGAGGAGTTAATCTTTGATATAGTCCCGTTCCGCAGTGGCTATCACGCACTACTCGCGCGAACAGCATTTGCGTGATTCAGTGCGGTACCGCATTATGCATACCTCAAGCTCAAGATGCCAGGACCTCGGGGGGTCATCACAGTCAATGGAAACACAGAGCGCTCTCTCCGCATGGAGGAGCACACTGTGGCCCTCGCAGCAGAAGCACAAAGCAGCCTCTTCAGGCAATCCACCAGTTCGGCGATTAAACACCCGAAACCGTCAAGCGCGCCCGAAGTAATCTGCAGCAAGACCGCCTGGCATGTTCCGAGCTCGCATAGCAATGCGGCCCCCACCCCAGTCCCAGCCAAACGGCGAAATCCGCACCACGCGTATAGAATTACGCATTGAAAATACCATGGGCATAGGTGGGGGGCACGACTACGGCACGCCCCAAAACGCGGCTCAGCCGCACTAGGGGCTTCCTGCTTTGTTATTTTTTTTCTCTTTCAGGACTTTACTCTCTGGAAACCCCGTCCAGCAGTACGATTGCCGGACACACGATACAACAACCAAGGAGGCAGAAAGCTACGTCGCACCATGGAATTCCCAGGTGATCTCTGATAACGGGTGAAATACCTACTTTAAATACCATTCCTCGGCTTGCCCTTGGAGGGGACATGTCAAATAGTCCTACTTTTTGCTTATCGCACTACTTGTATCATTCTGCTTCGACACACCTTTTTGAATAAACAATGCATAGCACTAGACTATTGCCGCATTCTCTATTCTTTTTTATATATATGTTCATTCATGACGTTCAGCACCCGTACACTCTGGTACGGCCAATACGCCAGGGGCTTAAGCGTACCCCATAATACGACGTGAGAAGTCCGAACACTTTCGACAGTGCGGCACCCCGAACTTATAGCATTATATGCATCAGCTCCGAATCATGTCTTGGGTCAATAGTTGGGTTTGCCCGGCTCCCATGTTTTGGTACCTTACGTTCCGCTATATCGGCTAAGGTAGCACTGGGAGAACTACTGCGATTGTGCCCCGGTTCATCTGGGCAAGCACCTCAGTAGAGAAAGCTAAAACTGACTGTCATGATAAAGCGAGAGCTGGTCGCTGTTCGAGAGGTCTCGAGTCGCTAAAGACTTATGCCGCTTAGGGCGAGGAGTCGGCTTTGTCCGGCTTAGGCATGTATAGCGCCCCGAATTCGGCCTTCCGAATACTAGGGGCTTTGCCAAAGTTTAAAATTGTAGACTTCTATGGCTAAGTGAGAGTGATAAAGCATTATAGTCCGATTGCCTTGTTCGTTGCGCTGAGCACCTCCCTCGAAAGACCCAACAATGGGAAAAAGAGTGCTCAGATTTATCCCGAACACCCCAGCACTCATGGCACGGGGGCAGAAGCCGATGACTGGCCTTCTCTCAGATTTGATAAATAGCCGCACAGAAGGTAATATTTTAAATTCAAACAAGCGTTGCATAGCGCACATGAACAAGTTTTCATAATACAGGATCACACGAGCAAGTTCATTCAAAAATTACATCCTTCGCACACTTGTCCGCCACAAGACAGGCACCCTTCAGGACACCCTCATAATACATTTCAGGGTGGCAATGCTCCTTGCCCTGCGACGGCCCCTCCTTCATCAGCTTCTCGGCGTCCATCTTGGCCCAGTGCACCTTGGCACGGGCAAAAGCCCGCCGTGCACCTTTGATGCAGACGGACCGCTTTATGACTTCCAGCCGTGGGCAAGCATCAACAAGCCGCCTCACCAGGCCAAAGTAGCTGTTGGGAAGGGAGTCGCCAGGCCACATCCGGACTATAAGGCCCCTCATGGCCTGTTCGGCCGCCTTGTGCAGCTCGACCAGTTGTTTTAGCTGGTCGCTCACATGCATCAGTGTTCGGTCCCAGTATACTGAGACCAGAACAACTTCTCCATCGAGCTTCCCTCCTCGGCCTGGTAGTACTTTGTGGCATCTGACACGCTTTGATGCAAATCTACGAATGCTCCTGGAGAGCTCCGGACTCAGGTAAGTAACAAGTAATTTACTTTCACATGCTTGCTTTGCATAATGAATGCCTTACCCGCCGCTATCTTCCTCATCGCCTCAATTTCCTGGAGGGCCTTTTGGGCTTCAGCCTTAGCATGCTTTGTGCTCTCGAGGGCCGCGGCAAGCTCGGACTCTCGCGTCTTCGAGTCAAGCTCCAAAGTCTCGTGCTTCTTCATGAGAGCCTGGAGCTCTTGTTGCACCTCGCCCACCCGTGCCTCCTATTTCTCCCGCTCGGTGCGCTCCTTAGCCGCTTTGTTTTCGGCCTCGGACAACGCTTGCTTCAGGGTCGCCACTTCGGTCGTGGCCCCTGGCACATCCATGATGGTCCTATCATTTTGCAACCACATCTTTTATATATATATATATAGACAAGGTATTACTTACCTTTGTTCTCCTCGAGCTGCCTCTTGGTAAGGCCGAGCTCTTTCTCGGACCGCTTGAGGTTCTGCTTCAGTGCGGCGACCTCCGCAGTCAGTGCGCCAGAGGTCAGCAGCGAAGCCTGCATACGCATACAGACATACTTATATTAGACTCCTATAGATATTATTTGATCCTCTATTCGGCTTTTCTTTGTGAACACCAAATAGAGCATCAGGGGCTACTGTCTATGCGGTAATATTTTCCTATATTTTAAATACTTACCTCAAAGCCTGTTAGAAGGCTGGCACAGGCTTCAGTCAGTCCGCTCTTGGCGGACTGAACCTTCTTGATCACCGCACTCATAATAGTGTGGTGCTCTTCGTCGATGGAAGCGTCGCTAAGCGCTCCCAGCAGGTTATCCGGTGCCTCTGGAAGGATAGAGGTCACCGGCACGGGCGGCTTGCCCCTCTTGGAAGGGGGCCGCCTGCCGGAGTCCAGAACCACTGGAGGTTCCGGCGCGGTGTTTGGCTGAGGGCCGAACTTGGAGCCCTCGGGAGTCTTGCTCCCTTTGCGCCTGGAGTCCGGAAGGTCGCCTTGAGGCGCCTCCAGGACTATCTCCCCCCGGCTCGGTGCCCCTTGAGACAATACCTCGACATTGTCCGTAGGGCGAGGAGAGGAGGCGGTTGGAAGTGACTCACTATTCATATCCGACGAGTCCAAGGAACCACCCGACGAGGATACGTCGATACGGGCTCGGGGCAGACTGCATGATCATATTCGGCGTTAGGAAAAGCAGTGCAATAAAAGTATGCTATGAGTTACTCTGGCATCCGAATACTTATGACTTCGCCAGGGGCTTGGCCCTGAGTAACCACTCGTCTTCGCTGTCGGCGGCGGTGGTGGAACAGTCTGGAAGTTGAGTCCTTCCCTTCTTGGACCCTTCAGCCTCCCCGGTTGGGGCGGCCTTCCTTTTCTTGTCTCCCCCGGCTGGAGGGGGAGAATCTTCATCTTCCTCCTCCTCGTTTTCAAGGGAGGAGTGCGTCTCGGAGTTATCGGACGATGAGTCCGATACCACCTGGCGCCGGGAACTCTGTCGGGTTCCCGTGGCCTTCTTCTTGATCTTCTTCTCCAGCACCTCATAAGGAGCCAGGGTCCGCATCTCCGTCAGGAGAGCGTCTGCAGGGTCTTCGGGCAGAGGGGTCGGGCAGTCAATCTGCTCCGATGTCTCCACCCAGTCCTGTCAAAGGCATGGGAGCTCAGATCCCGCACATAGTTAAACTATGGAAAATAAATACCCTACGATATGTACAGAACTTACCGGATTCGTAGGGCGCGTCGCGCTTAGCCCGCGGTCCTCGGTAAGGGGAGGGGGACCTTGGCGCCCTTGAACAGCACCTTCCAGACGTCCTTATGCATCGTGTCGAAGAACTCACGTAGAGTCTGGTGCTGGGCCGGGTCGAACTCCCATAAGTTGAAAGCCCGTTGTTGACATGGGAGGATCCGGCAAAAGAGCATCCTGGACTATGTTGACAAGCTTGATTTTCTTGCCTATCATGTTCCGGATACACTGCTGGAGTCCGTCCAGCTCCACCGATGAGCCCCAGGATAGGCCCTTCTCCTTCCAGGAAGTAAGCCAAGTGGGGATTCCGGATCGAAACTCGGGGGCCGCTACCCAGTTGGTGTTGCGCGGCTCGGTGATGTAGAACCACCCCGATTGCCACCCCTTTATGGTCTCCACGTAGGAGCCTTCGAGCCATGTAACGTTGGGCATTTTTCCCACCATGGCTACGCCGCATTCCGCTTGTTGGTCGCCTACTACCTTCGGTTTGACATTGAAGGTCTTTAGCCACAGGCCAAAGTGGGGCTGGACGCGGAGGAAAGCCTCGCACACGACGATGAACGCCGAGATGTTGAGGATGAAATTCGGGGCCAGATCATGGAAGTCCAGCCCATAATAGAACATAAGGCCGCGGACGAATGGATGGAGGGGAAACCCCAGTCCACGGACGAAGTGGGTGAGGAAAACCACCCTTTCGTAAGGTTCCGGGGTAGGGACAATCTGCCCCGCGGCTGGCAGCCGGTGCGCGATATCCGCGACTAAGTATCCGGCCCCGCGTAGCTTTTTGATGTCTCCCTCTATGACGGAGGATACCATCCACTTGCCTCCCGCTCTGGACATGTTTGGAGAGAGTTGAGGAGAAGGATGTGGACTTGAGCGCTGGAGCTCGAGTGCGCGAGAATGGATGAGCAAGGAGGAAGAAGGAGTGGGAAGAAAAAGGTGAACCCTTATCCCTTTATAAGGGCGGACAAAAACTATGCGCCCCCACTAGCCTGGTAAAACTCGCTTATCCCCCAAGCGCCGTAATTGATGGCGCGGTTGGGTTACCCACGTCCGTATTGATGGGAATCTCGTAATAAGGGGACACGATCTCTGCTTCGACAAGACATGCCAAGGAAACCGCCTCGCGAAACACGCTGAGTTTGGTTGTGAAAGATGATTCGAATGGTGACCTGGCTGTGGTGTGATGTCACACTGCGAAACGCATCGGCAAATTAGATTTGTGGAAATATTATTCTCTCTACGGTTGTATGTGGAACTTGTTTTGCAGAGCCGGACACGATCCTCGTGTTCAAAATCTTCTATGAAGTATTCGGAGGAGGAACCCGCCTTGCAATGCCGAAGACAATCTGCGTGCCGGACTCATCGTCATTGAAGCCTGGTTCAGGGGCTACTGAGGGAGTCCTGGATTAGGGGGTATCCGGACAGCCGGATTATATCCTTTGGCCGGACTGTTGGACTATGAAGATACAAGATTGAAGACTTTGTCCCGTGTGCGGATGGGACTCTCCTTGGCGTGGAAGGCAAGCTTGGCAATACGGATATGTAGATCTCTTTCCTTGTAACTGACTCTGTGTAACCCTAGCCCCCTCTGGTGTCTATATAAACTGGAGGGTTTAGTCCGTAGGACCAAGAACAACAATCATACCATAGGATAGCTTCTAGGGTTTAGCCTCTCTGATCTCATGGTAGATCAACTCTTGTATTACTCATATTATCAAGAACAATCAAGCAGGACGTAGGGTATTACCTCCATCAAGAGGGCCCGAACCTGGGTAAACATCGTGTCCCCTGCCTCCTGTTACCATCCGCCTTAGACACACAGTTCAGGACCCCCCTACCCGAGATCCACCGATTTTGACACCGACACCACCCATGGCAAGGGATCCGGCAGGGGCCATGGCCCCTTGGGGCAGGCAGGGCGGCGTCGCCGCCACCGCAGAGTTGCTAGGGATGACAAACCCTAGCATGACAGACTTCTTTGTCATGATGGACTCGAGTGCTTGACCTCGAAGAGCCGCAGCTGCATGCAAGACAAAGAACGAATTAATATGCCTACATGCAACATGCATACGCCAGATCATGGGCCCCTCCCAAGACGGGGCCTAGGCGGCAACCTCTCCGGCCATATGCCAGGGCTGAGCCTGGTTGTGTCTCAATACACAGTTTTGTCATTAGGAATTTCAACTGCTAAAAAATACCATCAATGCATTAGGCGCATGATCAAAAATTCCACTAGTCACCATTACTGCTAGATCAAAGCCTGTTTACCATGTAATAATGGCTAAAATATCCATGTACCAACATGTCAGATCTCCCTCTATCTCACTACAAAAAGTGTGGGTCCCACTTGATCCCCAACAATGTTCATATTTTTCTCTAAAATGGTTCGCTTGCTTACTCCTGACAAGTGAGGCCCACACTTGTCATTATGCGATTGACAGATCTAACATGTGGGTCTTGGGGTATTTTGGTCATACTAGCAAAAGGGCATATGCGTTGAAACGGGAGAAAAAAATCATAATCTCCAAAGACCATGATCATAGGAAACACATCTCCCCCCTCCGCCCCCCGCTCCCGCGACGCACCCCGCGAGCGCGTCACGGGAGGTTCCCCTCGGTCGTCGGTGCAAGGCTCCCCCCTCACTCTCTCCTCCTCCTCGCCGTTGCCGGAGGGCGTCCGCCGGGCGAAGCCCGTGCATGGCTCTCTCCTTTCTCTCCTGGTCGAGATCTCGGCGGCGCGGGCCGCTCGTGGGGGAGCTGGGTCCAGCGGGGCCTCCGGCGGTAGGGACGTAGGTATAGGTTTTTGTAATCTGAAAATATAAAAACAGCAAGGTAACTAATGATAAAAGTGAGCACAAACGGTATTGCAATGCTAGGAAACAAGGCCTAGGTTTCATACTTTCACTAGTGCAAGTTCTCTCAACAATAATAACATAATTGGATCATATAACTATCCCTCAACATGCAACAAAGAGTCACTCCAAAGTCACTAATAGCGGAGAACAAACGAAGAGATTATGGTAGGGTACGAAACCACCTCAAAGTTATCCTTTCTGATTGATCTATTCAAGAGTCCGCAGTAAAATAACATGAAGTTATTCTCTCCGTTCAATCTATCCTAGAGTTTGTACTAGAATAACACCTTAAGACACAAATCAACCAAAACCCTAATATCACCTAGATACTCCAATGTCACCTCAAGTATCCGTGGGTATGATTATACGATATGCATCACACAATCTCATATTCTTCTATTCAACCAACACAAAGAACTTCAAAGAGTGTCCCAAAGTTTCTACCGGAGAGTCAAGACGAAAACATGTGCCAACCCCTATGCATAAGTTCACGAGGTCACGGAACTCGCAAGTTGATCACCAAAACATACATCAAGTGGATCACGTGATATCCCATTGTCACCAAAGATAAGCACATGCAAGACATACATCAAGTGTTCTCAAATCCTTAAAGACTCAATCCGATAAGATAACTTCAAAGGGAAAACTCAATTCATCACAAGAGAGTAGAGGGGGAGAAACATCATAAGATCCAAATATAATAGCAAAGCTCGCGATACATCAAGATCGTGTCGACTCAAGAACACGAGAGAGAAAGAGAGAGATCAAACACATCATGGAGAGCACCGGGATGATGAAGATGGCCACCGGAGAGGGATTCCCCCCTCCGGCAGGGTGCCGGAATGGGTCTAGATTGGTTTTCGGTGGCTACGGAGGCTTCTGGCGGTGGAACTCCCGATCTATTATGCTCTCCAATGTTTTTAGGGTATATGGACATATATAGGCGAAAGAAGTTGGTCAGGGGATCCAGGAGGGGCCCACGAGGGTGGGGGCGCGCCCAGGGGGTAGGGCGCGCCTCCCTGCCTCATGACTTCCTCGAAGCTTCCCCGACGTCTACTCCAAGTCTCCTGGATTGCTTCCGTTCCAAAAGTAACTCTCTCGAAGGTTTCATTCCGTTTGGACTCCGTTTGATATTCCTTTTCTGCGAAACACTGAAATAGGCAAAAAAAACAACAATTTGGGATGGGCCTCCGGTTAATAGGTTAGTCCCAAAAATAATATAAAAGTGTAAAATAAAGCATGTTATCATCCAAAACAGATAATATAATAGCATGGAATAATCAAAAATTATAGATACGTTGGAGACGTGTCAATCTGCTGGACAAGGAAGCGGTAGCTTTCCATGTGTAGCCATGCTCCATCTCGTCGGAGTAATTGTGCGTGGACTCCGAGGGAAGGGAAGGGTCAGCTGCTAGAGGCCGGCCCGCCCCGAAGCCGCCTTCTGGGGGACTGTCGTCTTTTGGGAGCTCACGGACAGGTAGGGCCCGCCACCTGTGGGCCTTACCGACTGCCCGTCGTGGGAGCATGGCCCCTACTGACGAGGGCCATTTCATGAGCCGCGTGGCTATAGGGCTGCACTGGGCAGGCAAGTGACCGCTTGGTCAGCTCGCACCGTAGCCACACTCCTCCAGGATCTGGGGGAGTGGGAGGCCCTGTAGCCATGCCCCGTCTTGTGGTAGTGATGGAGTGCAGACCCCGAGGGGAGGAGGGGCCGTCTGCTAGGAGCCAGCCTCCCCTGAAGAGGCGCCGCCTTCTGGGAGCCGGCCGCTTGCGACCCAGCCGGCCCAAGGAACCGGCTGCATGTCCGGAAGGTGCGAGGACCTTTGCTAGCCCCGATGTCTTGAAATGCTAAGGGGTGTGGATGAGGCTACCCGTGGTCAATCCCTCTGACAATAGAAGACCCTGGAACCCGAAGTCCACAAGATTACATGTTTCCAGAACATCCTGAAGGCCTGCATCTGAACTTCATTCCTTGGAGAGGATGACATGTGTTCAAAATACCATAGGGCTTCATTGAAATCCCCTATAACACACCACGGGAGATCAGACTGCACCTTCAGATTTTGTATTGTTGACCACATACGGTGACAGTTTTCTGTACGTGGTTCTCCATAAACGTAGGTCAAATGCCACATCAGAGCACTAGGAGCCACACGCACATACACATCAATGCATCTTTCATTTGAATCCTTGATGTCCACATACATATGATCACACCAAAATAAGGCAAGACCCCCACTAAGACCAACACTATCAACACCAGCGAAACCTCTAAGACCCAATCTTCCTCGAAGACGACGCACTTTTATGAACTTCGCCTAGTCTCACAAAGGAACACAATCTTTGATTTAGTAGCTCCAACCAAAGCCACCAAATCCCGAACTGTCGGTTTGTTTCCAACTCCTCGGCTGTTCCAACTCAAACAATTCATTGCTCCTGACAGGGCATCACATATGGCCCCCCCAAGTTACCAGCGGCCCCTAGGCTAGTTGCGTCCATGTCCACCTGTCCATCCACCACCATGTCCTGCAAATCAAATGTCATCTCTATCGGTGTCACCTTAACTCTGCCCTTTCTTTGGTTTGCCACCCTTTTCTTCCCTGCCTTGGTCCATCCTTGGTTCCTCATGTGTATCCTGCCAACCTGCAGCCAAAAGATCGCAGCCTGCATCTTCTATCTCCATGGATTTTTCCGTGCCCATCATCACCCGCCGTTCATGTACTTAGCTCCTGCTGTGTGATTGTGGTGCCTATGAGCCTCCTGCCACCGTCGCCGTGACACGCACAACAGGGCTTCCAATTGCTACACCCTCGGTTCCACCGTCGGACGGCTTCAGGAGGGCGGCGTCTGCAAGGCGAGCCTCGTTTTCGCCCCAACCATCCTTCGACTTCTCCTTAGCTTTAGCCAACAAGATCACTATGGGTTGCATGGTCGACCACAATGCAGTAGAAAAGTTCACCTTGATCTCTCACGTTGGAAGAAAGGAACGATCTGGGGGTTCACGATTGTGATGGGGAATTGTAAATCCAGCTGCCCTGTCCAAAGGATTTGTAAATCCAACCGTTTGGAGACGCGAGCTGCCGCAGACTCGTGGAGTCATCGACGAGCGAACGGGCAGGGCCGCAACGTGGCCATGGGGCGGACGGAGTCCACCCATGGCAAGGGATCCGGCAGGGGCCATGGCCCCTTGGGGCAGGCAGGGCGGCGTCGCCACCACCGCAGAGTCGTTAGGTATGACAAACCCTAGCATGACGGACTTCTTTGTCATGATGGACTTGAGTGCTTGACCTCGAAGAGCCGCAGCTGCATGCGAGACAAATAACGAGTTATATATGCCTACATGCAACATGCATACACCAGATCATGGGCTCCCTCCAGGTCGGGGCCTAGGCGGCCGCCTCTCCGGCCGTACGCCATGGCCGACCCTGGTTGTGTCTCAATAATGAGTTTTGTCATTAGGAATTTTAACTACTCAAAAATGTCATCGATGTGTTAGTCGTATGCTAAAAAATGTCACTAGTCACCATTACTGCTAGATCAAAGCCCGTTTGCCATGTATAATGACTAAAATATCCATGGATCAACATGTCAGATCTCCCTCTATCTCACTACAAAAAGTGTGGGTCCCACTTGATCCCTAACAGCGTTCTTATTTTTCTCTAAAATGGTTCACTTTCTTACTCCAGACAAGTGAGGCCCACACTTGCCATTATGCGATTGAGAGATCTAACATGTGGGTCTTGGGGTATTTTGGTCATACTAGCAAAAGGGCATATGCATTGAAACAGGAGAAAAAAATCATAATCTCCAATGACCACAATCATAGGAAACACATCTCCCCCCACTCCCGCGACGCGCCCCCCGAGAGCGTCACGTGAGGTTCCCCTCCGTCGCGGTACAAGGCTCCCCCCTCACTCTCTCCTCCTCCTCGCCGCTGCCGGAGGGCGTTTGTCGTGCGAAGCCCGTGCGTCGCTGGCAGCGGCCATATTAATGTGATTGTGTAAATAAATGCGTATCAAATCCAGTCCATGATTTATCTTATACTAGTTTGCTGAGAAATTTGTTAAATAAATTAGATGAATTTGGTTCAAAAGGTAATATATAAAAGGACATTTACATTTATGCCCCTAATTTGCGTCCACTCTCAGATTTACCCCTAATTTTTTATGTGCTCAAATTTGCCCCTAAAAAGCATTTTAGGTTGCAAGAATGTCTTTCAGCTGGTCAAAATTGTTTGAACGAAACTTTGAAAATTCATATGAACTCAGGAGAATGCAAATAAGATAGCAAAATGTTCATAAAAAGATCACCTATACGCGCATATCATTTACGTTCATCACCTACATGTGCATTTATTTGCATTCACCCTAAATAGTTTTCTAATGTTATAAATCCTAAAAAGATTTAAAGAGTGCTTTTGTTATGAATGTAAATGAGTTAGAGGTTAAATTTGAGTAGTGAGTTCGAGTTAGAGGCACAAATGTGAATGTCCCATATATAAATATTCTATAAATAAATGTCCATGATTTACCCGCCCATATTAATATGACTGTGTTAATAAATGCATATCAAATCCTATCCATGATTTACCTTATAGTTTATATAAATAAATGTCCATGATTTACCCGCCCATATTAATATGATTGTGTTAATAAATGCATATCAAATCCTATCCATGATTTACCTTATAGTTTGATGAGAAATTTGATAAGTAAATTTAGTTTAGAAGATAAGTAAATCAAGATGATTGATTAGCATACGAGGAGGGTATAGACAAATGGCATGCAGGCGTGGTGGGACAAAACCAACTGAAAAAAGTCAATGGAGGATTGTGGTGAAAGGGGAAAGAACCGGTTGACAAAGTGTTAGGAAAAGAAACACTATTACTTTTTAAAGTAATTTTTAAGTGAGATAAGAGAAGTTGATCAAACTTTAGAAATGTTGACATTAGACAAGTCTTACATGAAGAGTAAATAAAAACGGAGAGAGGACGTGTTTATTTTACGGTCCACATACTAGGACAATGCTTGTGCATTTCAACGGGGTACAGGTATTTTGTAAATAAATGACCGTGATTTATCTACCCATATTAATGCGACTGTGTATCATACTCGTGCAATCTGCAAATCGCATCACACAACGCTGATAGTACTATATACGGAATGTGACAATTAATGCAAATCTCATAGTAAATTAGACATGTATCCTCTATATATACCTGAGGCGTGAGGGGTTGTGGCCATTACCCAATATTGCGTCTATCTTATCATCACGTACGCAGTTTGTGGAAAATATGAAGGAGAGCAGCGTGGTGCCCCTGATTACTGTTTTGATCATCGGGTGCCTTTTTATGGTTGGACAATGTAAGTATATCATCACAATCATCTTTTTAATATATATTTGCATACTTTTGACTTATATATTCATATATATTACCTATGTAATAGGTCGGCCTGAGCCCGAGAGCACCTACGAAGATGGCCATGTCAACGCGACTATGGCAGTCTCGTCGTTAGATGAGAGCAAACTTACTATTAAATTTTGTGTTATTAGGGATTGTCAGACCAAAGGTGAATACTATGGCTTCGTAGGGTGCTACTGCTGCTTCAGTTTGAAGGGCGTTCCGTGTTATGATACCGTAGGTGAGTGTCAGAAGATTTGTCCAGCTCAATCAACCTAAAAGAAGGTTGCACATTATCATGAGGATATAGAGAGGCATCGTATCCTGAGAATCCAACAATGATGGTGTACGAAAGTCCTTTTCTGAGCTCGCGCACATATGCTCTCGTTATCGCTCCCGTTCAGCCCCTTCGCGATTGCCAACCCGACATGTACAGACCCAGATATAACTTTTGTATAGCGACTTTTTTTAAGAGCCGGTGGCCCACATCTGGCCCACTCCGACAACTATTAAAGTCAGACGCCGTTAGCTCGGATAGGCCGGCTCCGATTTTCGCTCATGATGTGGGCTGTTACAGCTAAGATTCTGTTCCAAAGACGTCCGTTCACACATGGCCATTATTACATGATAATATATTATTGTACATTATACACAGTTGCACCTAAAGCCAGGCATAGTACCTGCAATGACCCATCGGAGACACCTGAAACTGCACTGACTGCCACGCTGATTCATGGATGATTCTGACACATCCGCTTCCAACACCGTTACGTCAATTTCAGGTTACAAAATATCAATACAATACACAGGAACTGAGCTAATGCTCTGAACTTACCGCTGTTAATCAGAATCATCTATAATCAGTTCAGTATATTTTGAAACCCGTAGCCACAGAGGAGGCGCTAGATAAGTCGGTCAGAGCCATTCACTCTATTTCACCTCCCACTGAAACTTGATCTTATTCCAACTACAGCTTCACGTGGATGACTGAAACCAGAGTTTGCCCCTCGACTACCCCTCACCCCCTGCTTATACACTACACAGCTTGGGCGAACCTCCTGCCCTTGGTGTTAAATTTTTGAATTTTTTGTGTTATCCTCAAAATTTTACTGCAATCTACTGCTCCCATTCACCCAAATTTTATTGATTCACCCTTTCTTTATCAGCCTGCACAAGATACGTGAAATGTCGATCCTTTGCACCCAGTTCAGTGAAAACCTACATAGTTTTGCTCACATCGTCCTATGCCTGCTCATGGTTTATTTTCACACACAAATTATGGAGAGCTCGCTTGGTGAAAAAACTCTCTATGATGTTGTATACCTTGGCTAGATTGACGTTATTTTGCCGTAGCTGCTTCACCAAGTCTTGGTTGTAAATGTCGATGTGTTTGTGTGTATTGTCTCTCCGCAATTAGGAGACAAACATTGGATGTGTTGCTCCCGATGCTCTGATATGCACCAACCATTGCCTTCCGATCGCAACAATCGTATAAGAGCCCAACACTCACAATGGCATGACCGACTGTTCTCAACGCCAGCCTTCCCTGCATAGCACAAACAACATTCAGAACTTTAGATTTGGCCATTGACATCACAACAAACCAGCAGTGCAACATGGAGAATTCCAAAATGAAGTACTCATCGCACAGCTGCAAATGATTTCCGGCCTGCATTTTGTCCTCTAAACATTTAGTCTGCTTTTCCAATATGTGATACTGAACCCCTTCCCACAGGAGTACAAGTTGTATGCTTCACCTAGAGATCAAATCTTATACCCAGTTTCAGTACAATCACATTCTCTCCTGGATTCTCAGCGAACCCACGAATTGCTTTCTCCAACGAACTTGGGCGATTAGGACAAGGTGTCCTCCTTTACGCAGCCACATCAATCGTTACCCTGCATGCATTCTAGAAATGTTTAAATCAGCAGATGCTTTCGTCGAACACATGATAGTCAAGTCAAAACTTTTGATATGCGTGTGCATATCACAGCTCAATGTGAAGGAACAATAAGTAATCAGACTGCCACCTAGCTGTGCCATCACCTAGATAAAATATTGTTTCAGTTATCAGAAGTACACATTGACTTTGCAGTACCAGTTTGCTACGAACACCAATCTTCAGGCTTCTACAGAAATCATCCACTTTTAAAGATGTCAAATAATTGTCAAAATGTACCAGCACTGTCTACATATGCCAATGAAAAATTACTGTCCAAAATAACTGCTAATTATTGAGATACATTGCTTGTTAAAATGCTCTTCATCACTGTCATGATTAATTTATTTGAGCACCCTCACAAAAATAAAAATATGCATATACACCCATCACTTCAGGCTTGACCCACTTTTTCGGAATTTGTAGCACTGAATGCACATACTGTTGTGTCCAGCTAAGAGCTCTAGGGTTCATCTCGCATGTAAACCACTCAGACACCTGTAGTCGCAAATGGCTGCTACCATTCGTCCACATCAGACATTTTATTCGGCCCTCCAAATTTGCTCGAACTTGATATGTGAACCGCGGATTGTTGGCACCCAACTCCTTAAATAATTCCATCGTTTTCCTCACATCATCATCCGCTTGTTCACAACCCAAGTTCCTGCACAATGTTCTCAGTGATCACTTAGTGAAGGGGACTTTTTTATTTAACCAAAAAATCTCCTAATTATGTTGTAAACATCTATGTGTTTGTGGGACGGCCAGTGAACGGTTACCCGCCAATTTGGAGAGAGTGAATGATCACTACTGGAATCTGGCACTTTGCCATCTGCCATGGCAGATGGCAAAGGCATGGTCAGCAGATGGCAAAGGCTTTGCCATCTGTCAGCAGATGGCAAATAGTTTGTCTGAAACCCTGCTGGCAAAGGCTTCTTTGTCGTCTGCTGGCTGATGGAAAAGAGCCTGTGGCTTTTCCATCAGCTGGCAGATGGCAAAGCCTCTTAACGGGGTTAGCCCCGTTAGAAGGCTAACGGCATACTTTGCCGTCAGCCAGCAGATGGCAAAGGCTGCAGGCTCTTTGCCGTCTGCCAACAGATGGCAAAGTATGCAGGCTCTTTGCCGTGTGCCAGCAGATGGCAAAGGCTGCATGTTTTGCCGTCTGCCAGCACATGGCAAAGAGTTCTGCCATCTGCTGGCAGATGGCAAAGAGCCCAAATAGGCCAGCCCAAATTTTACATGTAGATGACACGTGGCCTCTTTGCCATCTGCCAGCTGATGGCAAAGTGACTATATTGCCCCATTTAATTTTGTTTTTTCTTATATCAATTCATTTTCACAGAAAATCAAACACAAATATATTTATATGACCAATATAGCATATTCAACACATATTACCAATAGTCATGAACACATATATCCAATACATGTTACCAATAGTAGCAAGTTTCATCCGTACATATACATAGTTTCATCCATAGGTAGCAAGTTTCACAAGGTCAAAACAAAAACTAAATACAAGCACTCCATCAACCCAAGCTTCCGTGATCTTAAGCAAATCTGTAAAATGGGAAAGAAGAAAGTTAGAAGAAGAAGACTAGAAGAAGATTATTATGATGCAACTAAAATGTGAAGATTATTATGATGTCCGAGTTCAATTTGTTTTCTATCATGTCCTATCATTGTGTTGTTCACTCCAAGGATTAATTCCCGAATATACTCACCTGCAATCTTGGATGCCATATATCATATATCCGGTTACAGTTTTTTACATCTTTGGACAGCAGAATAAATTGGTCCCATTATTAATGAACTGGTGAACACTTGATGCAAAGGAGCATGTCATCTATTAGTTTCTCACTGATCGAACTACCACTGTATAGGTCATTATGTTCACATAAAAAAGGAATTGGAAGTTGAGCATGCTCTCATGTGCTCTTTGTTTCTGAATCTCCTAGACTGAGCAGAGGCAGGCACGTGGAGATGATCATGAACCAACATGTTATGGATTCTGATGTCAATGGTGGGGAGTATTTTAGAAAACGTTTCGTGCAAAAGCTGTGCTCAAGTTTAGATGCAGAGAGGTCTGCACCACTGTATTCATAACCATCCGTACATTATGGTGGAGTTAAGGAAAGGAGCATTACCAGGGATGTGATTTTAGCAGCATCTATAGATAAATGGCTGCTACAAAGGGCAGAAGATGCATGCAGTCACCAGCATCAACTTTTGGAGTGTGCGCTACTGGGATCAGTCTCTCCAGCTTCAGGTAAGCTATTCACTCAGCCACTCAGCTATTTATGTCAGATCTAGAAGTATTTTCTATAGCACACCATGTGTTAGTTTGATCTGATAAGGTTGAAATACTATGAAGCTCATGGCAATCAATGGATTGATTTTGGGGAGTATAGTTTCTGTAATTACTGTGACAGTATGAAACATATATTGCTATATAATCAAGATTTAATGTACACTATTCAGTATACCTGATATGACTATGATAGAGAGAACATAATATACTGTATTTTATTTGTAATTTTGTATACATCTATCTATCTATCTATATGTATCTATCTATAGCTATACTAATTATATATAGACTCCCAACAAATTACACATTAATCAGAAAATAAGAGCCGTTCTATCTAATCCATGTAATCCTTGGCTGAAATCTTGACCAAGAAAAAATCAGCCAGAAAAAACTTCTTGAACGGCCCACAAATAATAATCCTTGGCTGAAATCTTGACCAAGAAAAAATCAGCCAGAAAAAACTTCTTGAACGGCCCACAAATAACAAACTATCTTTTTTTAGAAGACTCGCAGTTTTCACGGCTGTAGAAGAAATAGAAGCCGAGTGAGATACTCCCTATCAACAACCGTGAAGATAAGTTAGAAAAAACATGAAAGGATATACAAAAGCGCTTAAAAGGAGAAGAAGCCGAAAGAGATAAGGGTCACAATCCTTTCACGTACAAGCCAAGGACACCCCAAAAGTATCTACCTTCTCCACGTCTCTTTCTCTCTCCTTTAAGAAAACAACCTAAAGCAACAACGGGCCATGTAATCTCCATGGTCTCCTTAGCCCCAGGAACAATTCATGTTGCTCTCAAATTGTGCAAGCAAGTTCGGGCGTCGATCCGATGTGCTCAAGGAGTGTATTGCATCACAATTGTTTTGTTAAGGTTTGTTTCTCATCTAGATGAGGTTCGTTTTCTCATAATATTTTGTTCTGAATTTCTCTCTTCCCTTGAATCTACCATGACTTTGGATCGGGTTCAATTTGTTTTCTATACTATCATGTGATAGTGTTCTGCTTTCCAAGGATTAAATCCCGAATATTTTCACCTACAACATATGGATATCTAATCGAGATCATCAGGTCAGATCTGGTGAGCTTATAAATTAAACCTGGTGTCTAGACAAGCAACATCACAAGAAGGAGCATCCTTTCAGTTGTCAACATCGAGCTGGTCAAGCTACTCCAAATTCAATTTTTGCACCGACAAAATATGTCCAGTAACTTTCTGTGAATCACATGTGACAACAACTATTTTTTTCTAACAACTACAGGTTAAATAGAGCATGACCAGCTGCATCGACTGCTCTTAACTGATTCCTACCTGCAGCTCTATAAATAAGCAAGTGTTCATCTGATACCTATTGACTGCAGATTGGGGATAATTAGCAACATAATATTGATACATAGAAATACTGAGTGAGAGTATGACCAGCTGCATCGACTGCTCTTCTAATAATTCCGCATCAGCTGCCACTCATCTTGACGTCCACGCCAAGCCTCATATAGATGGTAGGATATCTTCTGTACATAGTAGTTATTTTGTAACCTGATTGTAATATCATTAATGATGTATCTGTGTAGTCCATATATATGTGAATATGAGACGGGCGAGGTGTGCAATTAGCAGCCCGTTCTTTCTGAGCTATACGAGTTTTTCTTGGTTATCCTATTTCGGCGGTTTCATATTTAGAGAAGCTTATGAAATTACACATCATATGCCTATTTAATAAGGATGTGTTTCACTGGTACCTGTTTTGGCTGATTGAGGTTAATAAGCAACAATATATTGTAAATAAAAATATTGAGCTTTTCCCAATTTGTGGCGCCTAAGTTTTATTTTGGCAGTTTCATATTACAAAACGTTATGAAACTAAATAGCATAGAATTCCTGCAAAAAAGAAACCGTGCTTTTGATAAATAATAAGATGTCTGCAAATGGTTTCGCATCTTGCAGTGATGCTATGAGAACTTTGAAATATATGATAAATTTTTACTAACAATATCAATGATAAATATATGGTTGTTTTTGTAAGTTGCATTGCTTAAAGATTTTTCGAAAGCAATACCTGAATCTGGCTTTTGTATAGTTCTTTTTGTTTTACCTTTTTTATGGATTAACTTAGCACATATACTGTAATTATTTTCGTTCTGAAGGGGACTATAGGAGGAAAGGTAATACAAGATGATCATCGCACTTCTCCAAATCTGCTCTATCCATGTTCTACCACTATGTTGTCTCTCTCTTTTGTTTCATACCTACTATTTGTATAAGGTCTGTACGTTCAAATTATCTATCTTACGACATTTTTTGTTGATCGGAATGCTTACTACCTGGCCCTGTACTACGTAATGCATGCAGAAAATATCCAGATTGATCTGAATTGTATACTTTTAAATTAAACCAAATATAATGCATGTGACAAACCAGTTTCAGTATTCATTTTTCACTTTCCCCGAGGCATGTGCTCTAAAAGATTATTTTTCTGATATTCTTACGGTGAGAGAGACATAGGTCAAACTCTCAAAGAATTTGTTGAGGAAGATGATTCCTCTACATAGTCTATATATGTGAACTACGAACCCTTTGGCTCTTTACACCGGCGTGAGTATATGATGCAGAGAATAAAGTGCTTTCCATTTGACATGTTGGTCAGTAGCGTACACGTTGCACTAGAAAATCATAATTTAGAAAAGGTTCATTCTTAGGATCTGTTGGTTAGGACATCACTTATTGCTATATATGGATTAAATGCCCAAAAAATCCAATTCTTATGGTAAAATATAGTAGAAAGACTAGCCCGTGCATCGCACGGGTTTGACGACTAGTAGTGTTAACCACTGTATGCAGTAACTGAATTTCAAATCCACAGCACAGCAATGGCAATCAGCAATCAGCAATCGGCAATCGTAAACAGGCCGTGACGGAGCTCACCTCGAGCGCTTCGACAGTGAGGAGCAGGACAATGATCTTCTCGGAGAACCTCTGGCGCTCCTCGTGGTCGTGCGAGAGGCGGCTCCTGTAGGAGAGGTTGTAGAAGAGGGACCGGAGCTCCTTGAGCTTGGCCTTGGCGACGGCGAGATCGCGCAGGCAGCTGAGCACCTGGGAGCGGTGGGCGAGGTGCGCCCTGTAGTTCATCTGGATGAGCAGCGCGGCATCCTGCGGCGACAGCTCCTTGGCCTTCCCCTTGCCGTTCCCCATGGCAAAGGCCTGCATTATCAGAAAGAGAGACAAATGTCAGGCGGTCAGTACACATATGACAGTAGTGCATTGCAAGGGAGCAGAATCCTCAAGCTGATATCATTTAGAGCAGAGTTCAGTCAATCTGTAGCCAGTACTAAGCACAGATCTAGAGTGTGGACACTAGCATCCTCTAAAATTCCAAATTTTCTCTCAAATCCAGCGAGAGGTAACTTGGTTCTATTGGAAATTCTACTGGAAATCACACATTTCGTTCAGATCGGGCCACAGAACCCAAACCCCCGCAAAAATCTCATCTTTTGTGCTGAGTACCGTACCTTGCGGATGGCGTCGCAGCCGGCGGTGTTGTCCTCGGGGATCTCCTCGATCTGGACACACGTCCTCGCCGGCTTCTTCTTCTTCTTGTCAACCTCCTTGTCCTTGGCGGCGGCCTTGATCTTCTTGGGCTTCTCCGGCCTGCGCTCCTCGACCTCCAGCTCATCCTCGTCGTCGTCGGAGGCGGTGAAGTCCTCCTCCCAGGTGTAGGCATGCGACCATGGCTCGAGCGAGCCTTTGCCCTTGATCTCGGTGCCCCACTTGGTCTTGGTCTTGCCTCCGGCGCCGCCCTGGACTTGGCCTCCCACCTCCACTTGCGGTCGAATCCGTCGTCGTTGGGGGAGGCGAGCTCCGCCTCCCACTTGAGCGCCCGGCCCCCGCCGCGCGGCTTCTCCTCCGCCGTCCACTTGACCTTCCGGCCGCCGGGCTCCGTGGCCGCGTAGGTGTACTTGCGGCGCGCCGGTTGCGGGGCGGCCGCGCGGGCCGCGAGCTCGAGCGCGGCGACGCGGTCGGTGAGGTCGTGCAGGAGGAAGGCGTGTGGGGAGGGGATAGGGGGCGGGGCGAAGAAGGGATCGGCGGGGAGGTAGAGGTCGAGGAGGTCGGGGTGGTGGGGGAAGGCGAAGCGGGATGGGGATGGGGGTGGGAGGAAGGGGCACAGGAGGCGGAGAGGGAGGAGGTAGGTGGTGGTGTGTGGATGAGATGCGAACGTCTTTTTTTTACCTGGATGGGTGGGGAGAGAGGGAGGGGATAACCCCACAGTTTTTTTACCTGGAAAAAAATAACCCCATCTCTTTGCCATCTGCCAGCAGATGGCAAAGAATCTTTGCCGTCTGCTGGCAGATGGCAAAGAGGTGGGGCTGGTACGCCGTTACATGCTTGACGGCCATAGGATTTGCCAACCTCTTTGCCATCTGCTGGCAGATGGCAAAGATTATTTGCCATACACTAGCAGATGGCAAAGAATTGGTTGATGGCAACCATGTTCTTTGCCGTCTGTCAGTTCTTTGCCATCTGTTTTTTATAAGCAGATGGCAAAGACGTTCTTTGCCATCAGCTGGCAGATGGCAAAGAGCTGGCTGATGGCAAATTCCCTATTTCCAGTAGTGGATTGTGTTTCTCCTTGTGCTTAGATATTTACAAACCATTGTCCTCTGACCTAAGCAACTGGGTCAGTGTAGGGCATTCACAAGGGCATGATTGTGTATTCTCTAACCCTGCTTCCCCTGTATATCAACAATATAGAAATTTAAAATCATTTCCTTCACAAACTAGTTCACCTTTTTTCCTGGTTTTTGCATCATCAAGACTTAGCACGCAACCTCAAATAATTTCCTACATGCATTTCGTCCTCTCAACATTTAATACTAACCCTGATAGCACAAAAATACAAGTTGTGGAAAACCGCACCCTGCATGACTTAGTTGATCACATTTGCAAATTTCCGGTGTCCTCAAAATTGATTACTCAACATTACTTATATCACGAGTGTGGTATATTCCATAAATTATTGAGGAACTACAGAACATATCCTATGAAGCACCCTACAACAAACTTATAACTATGAAATAAGCTATAATGTCAACTACAAGTCAACGACATGTTCCTAGCACTTAATTAACTAATTACACGTACCTATAATCCTTAATTTGTAATCTGACGAGGATAATAATGCTACAAACTAACCTTTTTGTCCATCCAGGAGTCTCTGGATTCACCTTCCCCATTGATTGCTGAGATATAGTCAGAGAGTTGCGCTTCCCCTTAACTGGTCCGGCATCCACATCTAGGAGCTATGCCTCCCACTCATCACTTCCACTGCTTATGACTCATGGCTGCCAGCAGTGGAGCTCCAAGGGCCGGCAGGCGTACTTCCCCATATCCAGCAGTTGATCGGTGCCATCCATCCCCTCAAGGATTGGAATCCTGACATGTTGGGAGGGGGAAATCTCTAAGAAATTGTAGCTCCAGCTATACCATCTTACATAATTGAACTAGTCTAGGGATACATCACCTGTTAACCGGCTGTCGAAAGAATTCCATGTCTTCAATGGCGTCGCCCTCCTACGCAAGCAAGCACGCCGCCGCCCCAGCTTCTCTTCTGTCTAGGAAGAACTGGATAATTGCAACCTTCTGTCAAATGGAAAAGTGAAGTTCCTGTCCCCGCAGCCAGACGGAATGTAACGTTATGGGCCACGGCAAGACCTTGTGTTCTCAACCCCAGCCTTACCCGGCAAAAAAATTCACAAACTGAATCGAATTACTGATCACAAACCAGCAAAAGCAAATTAGTCACTAACCGAGCACCCACAAACTATCTCCTGCATGCACTTTGTCCTCTGGACATGTAGCCGGCTCTTGTCGTACCGGATGGAAAACCCCTTTTCCCATGAATACAAATTGTAGAAATCATATGCCTCGGCCACAGAGGTGAAAGTAGTGCCAAGAACCAATGTCATCACATTTTCAGTTGGGTTCTCCGCAAAACACCTGACTGCCTTTTAGAACATACTTACTCGGTTTAGGCGCGGTGTTTTGCTCGGGGAGGCAATACCAATCCTTAGCCTGCAAACACAGGCACATACAACATGAATTTTCTAATTGCAGATAGCAAACAACTTGCAAACACAGCCTCATATAGCATGAACTTCCTAATTGCAGAGAGCAATCAACCTACAAACACAGGCGCGTATAGGATGAATATTCTAAATGCAGGGAGCAAAACAGACTGCAAACACCAGTACATAAATCAATATTTTTTTCTTAATGATGACACCAATCGGCCTGCAAACAGAGGCGCACATAGCCTGAATTTTGTGAATGCAGAGAACAAATCAGCCTTCACACACAGGGCACACACAACATAAATTTCGTGAATGCAGTAGAACAATTAGCACTCACTCTAACTGCATGATTTACTCACTCATTCGTTTTATTCCTAAATCACTCAATACGTGTTGGAAGGCAAAGTTGTTATTCACTGACCTCTTGTTCCACCCCGGTGCTCGGGGATTCGTCTTCCCGTTGACAGCTCCGACGTCGGCGGCGAGCTCTTTCTTCTGCTCGCCACCGCTATCTGCTGTCCGCTGGTGTGCCGCGTCGTCCTCAGCCTGCGGTACCGCCTACAAATCCCCCACACCAAAGACAATGACAACTAGCAGCCGGCACCAAGCTATTCCCTACCTCCTCCAGCGGACTGGATCTGAAAATTGGGAGAAAGCCATCCTCTGGATTAGCTAAAACAGAGGGCTCAAAAAGGAGGCAGCATCGCCGGAAAAACAAAGATCGACTTACCTGCTGATAGGCTGCATGCTCATCGCCTCTGTGCCACAGTCCTCAGCTTCCTCCAAATGTCCCACACCGTACCCGCAGCCCTCAGCAATTGTCCTGGTCCACGGATCAGACGGAGAACACCGATTTTGTTCCACGGCCCACCTCGCTGGAGACTGACGGCCGTCCAAACTATCGTCAGATCCGTCGACTCTCCCCACGTGAAGGCCCACCACCCAACGCTGTCGCGTACGTATTTCCCAACAGTGCTCGATTTTCTGGCGGACCGCATGCACGCATACAGAACTATGGCACAGATCGAGAAGCTCCAACCAACGACCTAGATAACGAGCTCCTGTGAGCTCGCGCTCAGTTACTCCACGTCCCTGGTGTATCCCTATATCCAGTTATTTTCAGTCGTCCGATCTACGTCCTGAGTGTCTGCTCTAATATTTACAAGTTTGCACTGAAGCGCTCGCCTCCAGCTCCCTTATTTTCAAAATGCCCCCTAAGCATTGTGGCCCCCCAAAAATACCCCCTGAGTGCCCTAATGACCCAATCCTCATCTTCACCTAAGACTAGTCACAATGGGGACTAACTTAGACTAATAACATCATATTTTACTAGACTATATTACTACCTCCACAGTGGGTAGTAACATATGTGTGTTGTCATGTTATGGTTCATTTATTAACCTATAGACTCATATTGTCTTGGTGTGCGTGATGTTACAGTAAGGCTAGTTATAGTGGGGACTAACTTAGACTAGTGTCATGCGTATGACACTAGCCTAAGTTACTACATTCATAATGCAAAGTAACATAATAGTAGTATCTTAGATGATTTCATTTATTAACTTATACTCATTTTATCTTGGAAAGTGCTATGTTTTTTTATAGAAAAGGAGGATGACCCCCGGCCTTTGTATCTGGGCGATGCATATGGCCACTTTATTAATTATTCTCACAAGACCTTATAAAGTGATTTAACAGTAAGACTAAAGCCACCGTCTAAGCAACAGACTGTCGCTACACCTATCCAGCTGAAGAAGGGGCGCAGATAGCCTGGGCCTAATACCAAACAGACATCGCAGCCAAGCCTAACATCTAAGACCTGAGACCCCAACCTAGCCACTTGCCGGGTCTGGGGCACACACTGGTCCGGCGTGCTCTCAGAGGCCGCCGCCGCCAACTGCCACCGCTCCATCTTCAGAACTGTACTGATGCATCAACCTTGCTCAGTCTAGCTATCGTCGACGCCACCACGGCGCCCAACGGCACCTCCTTCCTGCACGCAAATAGCTGAGCACGTCGCGGTCGTCACTGATACACCTCAGCGCCATGCTGCCAAGTACCACCAGCCAACACAGTTTGAAGTCCTTGGAAGATCTGTCGTGCCTAGCACCTGCCGACCAGGCATGACAAAGCGTAGCACCTATCGGTCAGGCATGACTTGACATCTCCACCGAAGCTCTGTGCAAGACGAAGCCGCTCCACCTCCTGCCTCTGACTTCCAGCGCTGCTCCACAAACGATGCTCCCAAGAGAGAAACGACACCGCAGTGCCGCCATCGTCCGAACTGGAAAACCAGATCATAGGGTTTCCCTCGGAGCAGCACGAGTGGGTCGACAGTAGTTACAGAATGATGCCTTCATCAAGGTAACGGCGCAGAACGCCGCCATCGTCCGCCATCGGCTCGGTTTTCACCGACAACTATGTCTCCCCGACTCGTAGCCGGGACTAGATTACAGATCACGGGATCCGATCATCCAATCTCAGGTCGACCACCTCCGACGTAGGAGATGACCACCATCGCCATAATCCTCGTGATGCAATGCAGACCCGGAGTGCTTCAGCGAGCCGTCACCGAATCCGATGAGATGCAGCAGTTTGAGGACGTAACGGCAGCCCGGGACGCGCCCCGGCCGCCGCTGCCGCCATCTCATACTACTCCCGCCGGCTGCAGCCAAACCCCCCGTCGCGCCCCGGCCTCCGCTGCCCGCCATCCTCGTCGGGAGGGAGATCCAAATCAGGCCGCCGCCTCAGATCTTAGGACGCCAGAGGAGGTCCGCCGCCGCCGCGCCACGGGGCCTTTGCCCGGCGACGTTGTCGGTGGCGGCGCAGGGAGGGGGTGCACGGGGAGTCGAGGGGAGATCGGGATGTGGCCGCCTGGTGCGGCCCGGCGGATGCCGCACAGGGTCGGGAGGAGGAGTCGGGTCGGGAGGAGGAAAGAAACATATTATGTTACAGTAACATATTATGTTACCATCTCTTATTTATTACTTGCCACATAAGAAAAAATTGGAGTGCACTATGTTACTAGCTAAGTTACTCCCACTATGATTAGCCTAACTAGCTAAGTTACCATCATCACCTCTCTCAACATTAAATATGTGTCACATAAGCAAAATTATCTTGAAAAGTGTGATGTTACTAGTGATGTTATTCCCACTGTGGCCAGCCTAAACAACACACGGGCTCAGCTAAAAATAACGCGTACTAGTCCCGACGGCGGCGAGCTCGGCACAAGTCTACGAGACGCTTTCACAAAGAAAATCCGTCCGTGCTAGCCATAGCATCTGTTTCTTACCAGGTTGGAATCTTGCAGCAATAATAGCATGTTCTTGTTTACAAGTGTGTGAAAGAAAGTTGAAATGTAGGAGCACCATGTTTCACCAATTTCACATAAGGTGCTTAGATCAGTCATAGTTTACCTAATCTTATTTTGACCTGATATTACGGCCTGATTCAGATATGCTAGATTCACATGAGAAGACCTCAAATTGCCAGTATGAACAAGACCAACGGCCGAGGTAGGGGGGCTGTAGGCCCCAACATGGAACCAACTTGAGAGCTTAGATGGGAACATTTTTAGCTTTTGGCCACTGAACAAGACAATAATAAGTTGTTGTTTTTTTCTTCTGAAATCTGCATTCACAACAACTAACAATCACTTCTTTGTGAGAATTATTTTCAAGTCAATCTGGAGCTACACATAGGCAACAAAGAATAATCGCAGTTTATAAACTCAAAAGCCACATTCCGGAGGCCAATCTGCTAGTACGAAGTACTACATGCATTAAACAAGAGCAAGCATAAATTAGGGATAGGTTCCTCGGCTGCTCGCAGCCCACACGAGTTAGAGCATCTCTCCCCTCCCTCCCCCTCCCCCAAAATAGCCGCAGGGTGCCTTTTTATGGCCGATACAAAAAAATGCCCAGCCGCGTCCTAGATACTCGTTTTTCATCGGATTGGGCCGAAATTATATCCGGTGAACCCAAGTCGAACCAAGCGCACCGGGGGCGCCTTAGGGCACTGGCTGAAGGGAAAAGGCGCGTGGACCCATACTGTCGGTGACACCGGCCTATTTTCCCATCCTTTTCCGTTTTTCCCTCCCCATTTCCCTGCTGCTCCCGCCATGCCGCCGAAGAAGTACGCGGCCCCTCACATAGCCACCCCCCCCCCAACCGCCAAAGTCGGGGAAGGCGAGGGTATTGGAGATATGCCCTAGAGGCAATCATGTATGATGATATTTCCTATGTGTTTATGAATAAAGATAGTCCTTGGACATTATCAATAATGTGTATCAGCAAGTACGTGACTTGTTTGTGGGACTATGCATTGTATGATGACTGTCCTAAAAGGTCCCTAGTCGAAAGGGCTGTGTGGACGCGCAGCCAACTAGACTAGCATATAACATGGTCGATGGCTTGGTCTCACTAGCCATGGAGTATTGGATGCTAACCGGATAATATGGACTTGGAAGGATCTTGTTGGATTCGACGTAGTCGGATCCGAGTCGAGATAAGGTCCGAGTTGGACAGACCCAACTATGAGACGCAGCGATATGTCATCTGTGAGTCTTTAGTACAACATATGTTCTATGTCCTAAGACCTGAGCTGAAGCATGTACTCGGGATGGTGACAGACTTGCTTTGGGCCGACCAAATGCTACTCCGTGATTGGGTAGTTATAAAGGTAGGTTTCGGGTTTGTCCAGAACCATGCTGCGAGACGTGGTCGAGCAAGATGGGATTTGCCCCTCCGATTAGGAGAGATATACTCTGGGCCCCTCGTGTGATCCGACCAGGATAAGCATGGCCACGCGACAAGGATTATGAGATAATCCGGTTTGTGGTCGGCATCACTGGAACGAGAAAGAGGTCAGGCTAGCACAAGGATGACAGACTCGCCTTGAGCTCGACAACATATATCGTGTGGCAAAAGGAATGGAAGTGTGATGTACAGGTTCGCTAACCAGCTTTATAGTCTGCTTGGTGTTCGGCATGCCTTGCTAGAGGCCGCTACCAACTGTGCAGTTCGGAGGTGATCCGAACTGCGACCAAGCCGACTTGAACCTAAGGGGTCACGCGCTTAAGGGAAGGAATCTATGAGGTCGGATCCGAGGACACTGGTCGGATGTGATCCGAACTGTATTTGGATTGTGGCCGAGTAGACTTATGGGCTTTAGGGTCCGTGCGAGGCCCAAGTGTTGAGCCCGCGACGGACGCCTATATATATAGTGGAGGTGCGGCACACTCAGGGGTTGATCGCTTCGGCGCTGTCACTAGGGTTTGCATGTATTGCGAATAGACACCTCCACTCGCCGCCGGTTGTGTGATCAGACCTAGCAGTCCGCCGCACGACGTTCCTCCTGCACGCACGGATACCGTTAGAGGCGGTGCACTTGCCCCGCTCCGGCGAACCTGTACGTGGGAACCGACCACTGGTTGTACGAGGGAGATCGGACGAGGAGGAGACGATCCAAGCGGACGCGCTGCTCCAACTCTTCTTCCGTTGCACGGCACTGCGCGTCTAGTGGTACGAACTATGATCCATCTCCCGTAGCATGTTCTTGGTTGTTCTGCGCGTAGGAAATATTAATTTGCAATCGACGCACCCTACCGTAGATCCCAACAGAGGGCGCCGATGCCAAGGCCGTCGGGCTTGACGAACGCATAGTGGAAGGCCGACGTTGATCGCCGGACGGCGGTCGTCAACGATCGGCGAAACAGGCTCAACATGAAGAAGGCCAGGGATGCAGCGGCGGAGCATGAGGAGGCATTTCGTGCAGGCATGGCGAACGAGTGTCAGCTCCTTCCGCATCAACAGGCAGGACAGTACCCACAAGGCGCGTGGGGTAGCCACCAGAGCGTCGCATCACCGGCCAACTTCTCGCCACCAGTGTGGGAGTACGCGCCCTCGCCTGACTACGTCGACGGTGATGCGCTCGACGGCTTCAACCCCAACATCACCTTCCCGCATTGCTCTGCGCCGCCCCCCCCCCCCTGGCTTCATCAGCCCCCACCCACGCCCACCCTCCCCCACGTTCTCCGTCGGCCTCAACTCCCAGTACGGCTACTGGCCGACGTACTCAGCTTGTGCCAACTCTGCGCCATGGACCCCTATCCTTCGCACTAAGCTTGGCGCCACAACTCGGCGGTACCGACATCGAGATGGACGAGATCATCACGAACGGCTCAGTCGCTGCCGCTTCATGCCCCGGGTTCCGCACGCAAGATGAAACGCTGGACACCGCCGTCGACATGGAGGACATCGAGCAAGACGATGTCGAGGAGGTGGTGGAAGAGGAAGAACTGGCGGAGCCAGCGGCCCAAGGGAGAAGGAAGAAGAGGTCGTCCAACGCCAGGCTGGGCAAGCCTCGCATCAAGTGGATGCCAAAGGAAGACGAGTGCCTTGCCGAAGCATGGAAGAGTGTCAGCATCGACCCGATCACCGACGCGGATCAGAATGCCGACACCTATTGGAGAAGGGTCAAGACGGCGTTCGACGAGCGCAAGATAGTCGACCCCGAGTCCGCCAGCATCCACATGGATCGCGACGAGAAGGGCATGGCCAACCATTGGGCGACCATCCAGTAGGCTTGCAATGAAGAAAATATGCCCTAGAGGCAATAATAAAGTTGTTATTTATATTTCCTTATATCATGATAAATGTTTATTATTCATGCTAGAATTGTATTATCTAGAAACTTAGTACATGTGTGAATACATAGACAAACAGAATATCACTAGTATGCCTCTACTTGACTAGCTCGTTGAATCAATGATGGTTATGTTTCCTAACCATAGACATGAGTTGTCATTTGATTAACGGGATCACATCATTAGAGAATGATGTGATTGACTTGACCCATCCGTTAGCTTAGCACGATGATCGTTTAGTTTGTTGCTATTGCTTTCTCCATAACTTATACATGTTCCTATGACTATGAGATCATGCAACTCCCAAATACCGGAGGAACACTTTGTGTGCTACCAAACGTCACAACGTAACTGGGTGATTATAAAGGTGCTCTACAGGTGTCTCCGATGGTGTTTGTTGAGTTGGCATCGATCGAGATTAGGATTTGTCACTCTGATTGTCGGAGAGGTATCTCTGGGCCCTCTCGGTAATGCACATCAATATGAGCCTTGCAAGCAATGTGACTAATGAGTTAGTTGCGGGATGATGCATTATGAAACGAGTAAAGAGACTTACCGGTAACGAGATTGAACTAGGTGTTGAGATACCGACGATCGAATCTCGGCAAAGTAACATACCGATGACAAAGGGAACAACATATATCGTTATGCGGTTTGACCGATAAAGATCTTCGTAGAATATGTGGGAGCCAATATGAACATTCAGGTTCCGCTATTGGTTATTGACCGGAGACGTGTCTCGGTCATGTCTACATAGTTCTCGAACCCGTAGGGTCCGCACGCTTAAACGTTCGGTGACGATCAGTATTATGAGTTTTATGTGTTTTGATGTACTGAAGGTAGTTCGGAGTCCTGGATGTGATCACAGACATGACAAGAAGTCTCGAAATGGTCAAGACATAAAGACTGATATATTGGATGACTATATCCGGACACCAGATGAGTTCCGAGGGTCACCGGATAATTATCGAAGTGCCGGGGGGTTATCGGAACCCCTGGGGGAACTAATGGGCCAACATGGGCCTTGTGAGAGAGAGAGAGGAGGGCCATAGGGCTGGCCGCCCCCCCTTGGGAGTCCGAATTAGACAAGGAAGGGGGGTCGGCGCCCCCTCTTCCCCTCCCTCTCTCCCTCTCCTTTCTTCTCCCTCCCTCCTCCTAATTGGACTAGGAAAGGGGGAGTCCTACTCCTACTAGGAGGAGGACTCCTCCCTTTCCTTGGCGCGCCCCAAGGTCGGCCGGCCTCCCTCTTGCTCCTTTATATACGGGGGCAGGGGCACCCTAGGACACACAAGTTGATCATTGATCCCTTAGCCGTGTGCGGTGCCCCCCTCCACCATAATCCACCTCGATCATATCATAGCGGTGCTTAGGCGAAGCCCTATTCCGGTAGCATCATCATCACCGTCATCACGCCGTCGTGCTGACGAAGCTCTCCCTCGACACTCAGCTGGATCGAGAGTTCGTGGGACGTCACCGAGCCGAACGTGTGCAGATCACGGAGGTGCCGTACTTTCGGTACCAGGATCGGTCGATCGTGAAGATGTACGACTACATCAACCGCGTTGTCATAACGCTTCCGCTTACGATCTACGAGGGTACGTGGACAACACTCTCCCCTCTCGTTACTATGCATCACCATGATCTTGTGTGTGCGTAGGATTTTTTTGAAATTACTATGTTCCCCAACATGCAACAAGTGGCATGGGATTTAGGAGGCGGTCATTGCTCGCCCGGAGAGTGGCGCCAACGTCGAGCGTCTGGTATGTCCATGGCTCACCGGCCTAGCTCTTCGTCGTGTACTTCGCCGACACTTGTTCTTCGTCTGTGCAGATGGTTCGAATGTTCGACATGTTTTGCCAGGACAACAACGACCTGGAGTTCAAGTTCCTTCATGTCTTAACCAGGATTGAGTCGTGCGAGAAATGGACAAAGTGTCGGCTCGCTCTCGCCAAGACCAAGGATGGTGTCTACAACCCGGACGTGCCTGCCTCAGCGGCGACATAAGGGCGTCTTGATGGCAACAAGAAAGCCAAGGCGGCGAGGGACTCAGCTCTCGCTGCCGAACGGCTGCGGTCGTTGATAGAACAGTGCATCGCCGACGCCAGGAGCCACGCCGCCAAGAGGGAGGAGAAGTCCGAGGCGAGGTGGTCGGCTTTGATGACGAAGCATGACATCAAGCTCGATCTTCTCAGGACCAACGTCGCTGCGAAGAAGAGAAAGACCGACCTGGCGCTCCTGATGGGAGCAGACATGGCGACAATGGATGAGCAGGTGAAGACGTGGTACTTGGCGGAGAACGACCTCATCTTGAACCAGATGCTGGGACCGGCAGCGACCACTGCCACGCCTACGCCTACGCCCACCACTGCAACTACGCCCACGCCAACGCCGAGCACTGCAACTGTGCCCACGCTTACGCCGAGCTCTCCCACCCCTACGGTAGAGGAACCTATCGTTTGAGTTCCATGTCTATGGTTCCTACCCTTTTGATCGCCGGACTTTGGCTATGTTCGATTGCCGACCTGTGGCATGATGATCGCCAACCTATGGCATGATGATCGCCGAACCTATGTCATTTTTTGGTAGCGGGAAATAGAACTTTAAATTTTTGTGCGTTTGGGGGCCGAAACTTGTGGACGCGGCTGGAAACGTAAGCCCCACAAAGCGAAAAAACGCCGGCGCAAACGCACAAAGGCCTTTACCGGGTACGCTGGAGGGCCAAACGACTGAAGATGCTCTTAATAGCAAGCCGGTGTCGTCAGGAGGAGGGGCACTCGCAGGCTGAGGAATAGTGAAAGCCGATGGTGCCGAGGTTCTGGGCCGGGTACCGCAGCGTATAGAGCAGCAAAACCCTTTTTCTCTTGGGCCGGGCATAGGCAAACTATAGGACAGCAAGACACAGGAAGAAAAACCAAGGCTTGTATGCTATGCGATGTGCGGTTCGCTCAAAAATGGTACTCCTTCCGTAAATTAATATAAAAATGTTTAGAATACTAAAATAATGATTTAAACGTTTTTATATTAGTTTTACAGAGAGAGTACACCGCTACCAGACACAATGCTTTTGTACGGGAGGCTGCTAGTCTGCTGGGGCTTTCCTTTTCTTTTCGTCATGTGCACGTCTTGTATATATCTCCAAAATGAGAACGTCCTTCTTTAGTAAAAACTAGCATGTGGACTAAGTATATTTTCACATATATTTTCCGTACAATTAAACTACTGGTAATTACTTTTAAAAATTTGGTTATAAATCTTTCTGACAATTGCGTGCAACAACCCAGGAAGCAGTACGAAATAATGTGGGAACTCGACACAATTAAAAATCGGAAATGTTAACGTCCATACGTGTGGGCGTTTGCATCTCGCCCACACGCATGGATCCGCGTCCGTCCGTGAGCGCACGAATCTTAGTATGTTTCTAGTGCCACGTAGGACTGGCCTGGTGTGTGGGCGTTCAGCCGATCGCGCACACGGCCGTTTCACCACATAGGAGGGGCTGGTGTGTGGGCGTTCAGCAGTTCACCTACACGCCGCTTTACACGCACACACAATGGCTAGTGTATGTGCATTTGCCATCTCGCCCGCATGCCCGTTTCCTCTCCCACACCCAAGCTGCTAGTTGCCATGTGTTTTGCAGTGCACATGGCAACTGCCCTTAGTGTGCTTTATAAGCAGGTGACAACTTTCTTTTTTTACCCGAGTTTGTCATGTGTTTTGCAGGGTACACGGCAACTGCCTAGTGTGCACGTAAGCAGATGACAACTCTCTTTTACCGAGTTGCCATATGTTTCTGCATGGTACATGGCAACTGGCCTAACGTGCATGTACATGGCAACTGCCCTAACGTGCACGTAAGCAGATGACAACTCTTCCTTTTTACATGGCAACTGCCCTAGCATGCTTGTGAGCACATGGCAACTCTCTCAACTGCCTAGTGTTAGTATGTGGCAACTCCTAAAGTTATGAAATCATGGCAACTACATTAGATCAGACCATACATGACAACTGCAGTTGAACAACCATGACAACTGCAGTTGTCCGACATGGCAACTGTAGTTCAGCGACATGGCAACTGCAGTTAAACGAACATGGACGAGGGTCTGGACCATGGCAACTGCGGGCGCGTGGTGACCGTCACGCGTGGCGTGCGGGACCAGGAGGTACGAGGCCTGACATACGGACGTGTGGGCGTTATCAACTTTGCCCACGCACACGCGTGTGAGAGGGATCGGGAGGGGAAAAAAAGAGGCGTGTGGGCGCTAGTTGTTTTGTCCACGCGTAGGTGTGTGGGCTGTTCCTTTTATACACCACACAAAATGTGTGAGCGGACTCCCTAACGCCACACGTGTGGCACTTATCGGCGTCCTTAAAAATAGCAAGCATGGCAAATATTTTCCAGCAATTATTTCTAAATACCTCGGGAACCGATAAAAATGACAACTTGGCACAATTAAAACATAACAAGCATGATAAATCTTGGCACAATAAAATATGACAAGCATGATAAATCTTTCCGGCAATTGAGTGTAAACGACCCGGGAAGCAGTATGAAATAATGTGGCCACTCGGTACAATTCAAAATGTCAAGTGTGACAAATATTTTCCGGCAATTATATGTAAACAACTCGAGAAGCGGTAATAACTTGACAACTTGGCACGATTAAAAATGGCAGGCATAACAAATCTTTTCGGCAACAAACAACCCGGGAAGCTCTATGAAGAACGACAAAGCATAATAATTCTTTCATTCAATTGCGTACTTGGCATAATTAAAAATAACAAGAAATCATCCAGCCCAATATGTTTGTTGCACTCTACTCCTTCCGTCCCCTTCATTTGTCCCACAAAAAAAGTCCATTTCTCCTTCGGAACTACTGCACACGATGAATAGTTTGTACGTCCACTGAACGACGCGACGACCCAACAACTGGACACAATTTAAAAAACTTCATTTATCAAGAGGGGTAGGTGCGGTTTCGTTTCCATCCTAGTGTGTCCTCCTGTCCCAACAGGCATTTTCGGCACCAGTTGGCGATTACTACAGTACTACTGTATGATTTATGGAGGATTGGCCAGTTGGCGAGTTTTGATTAGAAATAAGGGGAGGAAGTTTACGTAATTGACCGGAAGTAGGTGTAGAATGATTGGACGTAAGTCTAACATTGCCCTTTGTCATGTGAGCCCATGTTCCCCACCCATGCCATCTTCAATGCATCCTCGTTGCTCCCAGGAAGCTCTCGAGCGCCTTCTTCGATGACCCAACGTCGTCTGTAGCTGCGCCTCTCATCAACTCGCCGATGCACTTCATCCGTCTCCGCATCTCCGCCGCCTTGGACGTCTGCCCCATCACCGTCTCGACCAGCTCCGCCACCCTGTCAATCTCAGGCGGCGCCGCGTCCTCCGTGCTCCCCCTCGCCACCTCCACGCACACGCCGCACTCCTTCTCCAACATCTCCACGTTGCAGAACTGGTCGGCGGCGAGCGGCCATCCGAGGAGCGGCACGCCGTGCACAAGGCTCTCCAGCACCGAGTTCCACCCGCAGTGCGAGAGGAACGCGCCCGTGGAGCGATGGGCGAGGATAGTCACCTGCGGAGCCCATCCACGGATGACGAGCCCTCTGTTCTCGTCGCGCGCTCTCTTCTCGAATCCTTCCGGCAGCCACTCGCTCGTCGCGACGGCGAGCCCCACAGGCGGCCGGATAGCCCAGATGAACGGCCGTCCGGCGTGCTCCAGCGCCATTGCCAGCACCGCCATCTGCGCCTGCCGGATGGAGTTCTGGGACCCGAACGACACGTAGAGCACCGAGGCCGGCGGCTGCGTGTCCAGCCAGCTTACCATGCCGTCGTGCACTTTGTCGGCGGAGGCGGCCGGTCTTGCGCCGGCGACGCGGATGAGAGGCCCGATGGGCCAAACCGGGACGCGCAGGCTGCTCCGTAGCATGCCCAGCCCCGTTGGCTCGAACTCCTCCACGGTGTTGATGAGCACCCCGTCCGTCGCGTGGCTGTGAGCTATCTGCCGGTGACAGAAAGCCGACGCCCGGTCCTCGCCGTCCGCACGGAGCATGACCTCGGATACCTGCGTCTTGTGGAAGATCTTGCCGGGGAACCCGGGCACGGGTACGTGCCCGGTGGGGGTGACCGAGAGCGGCACGTTCTCCCACAGTGAGCGCAGGATGGCCGTGCCGAACGCGCCACACGAGGCGAAGAAGGCGTGGGAGCACCCGTTCCTCCGCGCGACGCTGGCGGCCCACGCGACGAACAGGTCGGAGACGATGGAGACGACGGAGTCGTCCTTGGCCATGCTGGCCACGTAGCCGTCGAAGGCGGGCTGCAGAGCCTCGAAAGCTTCGAAGAGGGTGACCAAGGGGAACCCGACGGGGAGGGCGTCGGCGGACTCGGCGTGGGTCGGCAGGCCGTGGTCGGCTGGGTTGAAGGGGAGCGAGTGGAACGCAAGCCATGGCGGCGCCGTGGCGGAGAGGGCAGCGACGTTTCGAGGGGTGGAGACCAGAGTTACGGCGGCGGACGGGATGGCGCGGTGGAGGAGTTCGGCGAGGGACATGAACGCCCCGAGATGGCCTTGGGCCGGGAACGGGAAGAGCAAGACGTGTTTGGTGCTGGCCATTGCTAAGGAAGAAGGAACGGTAAGTGTGAAGTTTGACATGTACGGTACCCAAATATAAGGACCTTTTTGACACCTTACCCGTGGACTTTTAAAATTGTCGAGGTGTGAAAGGAAGTAAATTAATCAAGGGACCACCAAATAGACTCTGATCCCGCAGCTACCTCACAGCACATCAAAGGAATAAAATGATTCCGCTGCCGTCCGTGTTTTATTTAGTGTATGTATGCTTTTTCTTAATAAGAAAAAAGAGGCATAGCTGAATTTATATATAAAGCCAACGGGTATCAAGGTGGCAATCTCCATCTCTATCTCTATATATTTGTATCCTTACCTAATCTTTCCCTATATATCTTTCCCTAATAATAAAGTACGGACTGACTCCGTGGATTCACCGTCACAATACGTTTTTCCCCGTAATTTTACGCTTTCATTTTGAATTTAAAACATATACGCGAGGTGGTACTAATTAGGAGAACCACGTCATGTGCAATCTGACTATGCATGCGGTGGCAGGCTGCCAGCCCAAAACAAATTGCCACCGGGCCGAATCGACCTCCCGAAACACGCAAACATGGAATCTGACAAACTCGTGTTATTTGGATTGCACGCACAAGGAAACTATACATCTTCTTCCATGACATATAAATTCCAGCAGAGAACCAACGTCCTGGTTGCCTCGGCCCTCTCCGGACCGCCGGCCTTCGCTGCCGCCGCTGGCCACTACGACCTCCAGAAGGACCTCTTCATAACGCAGAGCCTCGGCGAGCCTTAGGGTGACGGCTCATCGATGTACAGGGTGACGGTGACGAACCAGTGCGCCGGCGACGAACGCACGGGCAGGCCCTGCGTCATCTCCAGGATCCGCCTGCAGTGCGGCAACTTCCGCTCCGTCATCCCCGTCGACCCCAAGGTGCTCCGCGTCGTAGTCCCCGGCGTCTGCCTCCTCAACGCTGGCCACTACATCCCGCAGGACCGCAACGTCTCCTTCGTCTACACCAGCTACCTACGAGAAAACCTCTATGTCCTCTCCGCCGTGTGCAGCCTCGGATGTTGATTTCGCTTTTGTTTTACTCAACTGGCGCGTGTATGTCATCTTTAGAGTTTAGACACCGATATGAAATTTTGGTAGGATCGATCAGAGGATGTTTAGATGTGCCCGAAGAGATGTCGTTCATGTGGACTTAGCACAGGCGTTGTATTTACTTTAGTTGTTTCACTCTTTTTAATACGTATAAAGCATTGTATGTATTTGAAAAAAAAGCTTTAGTAGTTTTGTCACTGTGTTTAAACTGCATGGTTTTTGCGTGCTATTTTGAGCAAGAAATTGATATTGTGAGATTTTCTTAATCTTGATCGATGCGTTTCCTTTTACGCTTAGATATACTTCTTGGTGGGAAAAAAATAGCAATGGCCAGAGTGGAATGGAACAGAGGGACGGCGGCGGCACTTAGTGGCCGGCCATGGGAGGCGGCACTGGCGGGAAGTGCGGGCGCGCGACGCTTCTCTCCTGGAGGCAGCGCTAGAGAGGAACGAGGGAGGGGCGGATCGAGGATGCAGGGGAGGGGGGACGAGAGAGGAGATGGGACCAGGCTAGGGTTAGGAAGAGTTAGATGGGCCGCTGGGCCGATCGCAGAGCTTCTTCTTTTATTCTGCATGATTTCGAAAATAGGTTTTAAAAATTATGTCATTTTTTTTCTTGAGTACGCACGATAAAATCCATGCCATGGTTATTGGGTAAGGGCCGTGTGATATTTTCTTCTTCCGTTGCAACGCGCGGGCTCTTTTGCTAGTATATTAATAAAGCGGCTAATGCTTCTGGTCGTACGTCGTTAATAATTTGGCATAAAAGCCCTTCCATTTTCGAGAATTCAACCTGCGGTCCTTATTTAAGTGGATATGAGAAAACGTTTCGTTTTTACAAAAAGAACCCTATGTTTGTGAGAAATCAACCCGCGGTCTTTCTTCTATCTTATCCAGACGTTCCTTTCCAGCGCGGCGGGGCGGCGCCCTTCACCGCGGCGACAGCTCCAGGTGGGCTCGCGGGAGACGGCGCTGGGCTTGGGAGATGCGGCTGCGAGGGCTCCGCATCAGGCAGCGACAGCGAGGCGGGGATGCGGCGCTGCGCTTCCGGGATGCAGCGGCGAGGCGTCGAGGCAGCGCTGCGCTTCCGGGATGCAGCGGCGAGGCGTCGAGGCAGCGCTGCGCTCGGGCGCCACATCAGGCGGCAGCAGCGAGGCGGGAGGCGCACACGGAGATGAAGGAGGGGAAAATGGAGAGTCGGCCGGGGCGAGGAGTTCGCCGACGTCGAAGCCACGGACCCCGGCGCTGCAAGCTTGCAGGGGGCGGTGGCCATGGCCGGGAGGCGGCGCTGAGTTCGGGCGCCGCATGCCTCCTCTGTCGCTCCTTGTTTCTTTATTCCCCAACTCCTCTCTTGCACGTCGTCATCTTGCCGCCCACGCAGCAAAGAGATCGAGGAAGAGGCGAGAGTCGGGTCAATCGATATGTCGCACGAGGGTGCGGCACTCCCTGTTCCATCTAGATCAACAAACGCAGAGGGAGGTGGAAGAAGAGCCACGACCTGCGAGCAGGAGGCTGCCTCCTAGCACGCATCTGACTGCGGCTATTTTATCCATGAGCGGGAGGTTAAGGTATTCACCTCTAAAATCACACTTCTGTTTTCCCCGTTTCCATCTGATGTATGGATGACCAATGTACCACTCTCACTTGGATTTGCCCATGAAAGCGATATAAATACTGCACCAAACTGTGTGATTTGTTGAACCAAGTGTTGAGTCTGATATCGCATCTTTATGCTTTCAGAGAAGCACATCTCTGAAATTCACAGTTTTGAACCCAAAGAGACGCATCTAGACAATGGTTGCATCAGTGGTTCCAGTGTCATATACGCCAACATGGTAAGCATGTCTTCGTGTCTGATTCTAAGTTAGTTGTACTCCATAAGCTATCCTACAAACTTTGTCCATTTCTTTGTCAGAAACATGGCCAAATATTGGTCGACTGAGCTGGTTGGCCTGGAGTTTCAGTTGTCTGATGTTTGTAATTTGTACCCTCTAATTACTTGTACTGGCTACTGACTGAGCTTCTTTAGGTGGCCAATCTTATTGAGAAGAATGACACAACAGCAGGCAGTGGATCAGAGCCCAAACTCTCACTTGTTAGGATAAAGGTAAAGAAATCAGGTCACTTCTGATAGTTGTGTCCAATTTTCATTCCAGAATTGTCAAATGAAAGACTTCATCTTATTCTACAGGTGGACTACTCTGTGTTCTTAACAATACACCCCCAACGGTTTGGTCAAAAGTATGTTGAGAAGGTACCTCAAGAACTATGTGGGAACTTTCTGATATCATCCCCTTTGTTACTTGTTAGTACTACTTGGATAGTTTATTTGTTTACAACCTTTTCGTTGTAGGTTGCCAATCCACAAGTCATTGTTGTTTTCTGAAGATCAGCAAAATGGCGCCAAAATATGCACGGTTAGCAAAACAAGAACTTCAATTACTTTGTAATGATAAGGAAAAGTAACATATTCAGAGTAAAATTCTTTGAAGTACAAAAGCAGAGCTGGGCACTTTATCTGAAAAATGCATCTTGCTATCCTGCAGACAATGCTGGAGGTTCCGGAGAACTCTACCCAAATGAGCTTAATCAACACACTGTCGAAGCTCTGGTTGCGGAAAGTAACTTGGTACTTCCTCCATTACAAATTAAGTGAATTGAAGTTTTACCTTTGTTCCAAGTCAACTTTTTCTATATTTTATTAAGTCTATAGAAAAATATAATAATAACTATAGTATAAAAATATATTGCCATATTGATATTTTCTTACAGAATATGCAGGTTCTTCCACTGGACAACCTGGACACTGCCATTCATGTTTTCGTCAACAAGGCAGACAATATGGCATTTCACTCTTGCCTGCAGCAGAACACCGAAGAGGCAATAGTAGGCAAAACTACCAATATATTAGACTCCACTCTACGGATTGAGAACTGAAAAGAAATTTCTCCACTTGAATTCGCAGAACAAGTTGACCAGCACCAAGGTAGATACTGCCATCGAAGATGAAGATGCAATGGTGTCATTGTGACAGGTGAAGCAAAAGTATGTCTTATGTTTACTTGATTCCGTAGATTAATATCTCTTTTGGTTGGCAAGAATGACCTGGACACTGCCCTTCATGTTTTCGTCAACAAGGCAGACAATATGGCATTTCACTCTTGCCTGAAGAAGAACACCGAAGAGGCAATAGTAGGCAAAACTACCAATATATTAGACTCCACTCTACCGATTGAGAACTGAAAAGAAATTTCTCCACCTGAATTCGAAGAACAAGTTGACCATCACCAAGGTAGATACTGCTGTCGAAGATGAAGATGCAATGGTGTCATTGTGACAGGTGAAGCAAAAGTATGTCTTATGTTTACTTGATTCCGTAGATTAATATCTCTTTTGGTTGGCAAGAATGGATCAGACCTATTTTTGTTTGAAGTTAAGATTTTTCTTCCTGAGGTAGCGAAAATCTTTTGTCGGACTACCTCCCCCCCCCCCCCCCCCCCCCCCCCCCCCCCCCCCCCCCCACACCCCTGCGTTGCAAACAAATTGATATCGAATAGTGGGATTGAATTACTGTAAATATTCATAACTCTAGAACGGAAAATTGTACACAGTATCGCCTTCAATAATACATAATAATGATTGTTGATGCCACCAACCCCAACTGTATTGTGATAATGATATTGAACTGTTTTAATTTGGTTGTGTACTCAAATCTGAAAGCATTCTATTTTATTTAGGTCCTGTACATATGTACCTGTAGCATAGCTATTTGAGATATGCCACTACAGTATTATTAGTCCTTTCATGTCTCTGAAATGGGGCTTTACATTCTGTGTGTTCTTATTGTACATCAACAATAAGAGCAGAGGAAGGCAACTGATGCATCTGAGTTCTCTTCTTATTTCAAAGAAAGGCATCAACTTGATGCATCTGATTTCTTGGAACTAAAGCATAATACAATGAAAGGCGACAATACGATACAGTCGATACTTGCTTGACCCATGTGAAGTTGAAAGTGTTTCCTTAAATCCCATGTTTGTTGATCTAATAATATTCACACGTAATTTGTTTCTGAACAGAAAGATTGACTAGGTGAGTATTATGTATTGAGGTAGGGAAAATTGTGGTCGTGCAGCCCTATAGGTACACTGTAGGATGCGAAACTTATTGATGTATTTTTGTGCTAATTTTTTGCATCAATGATTGATTTTTCTATCAATTGTAAAGAAATCCTCACCTTGAAGAATGAAGCCAATGGTGAACAAGGATGTTCTTTCTACCAAAGAACCAGGCCATGCCGAGGTAGTGGTGTGGTTCGGATGATGGTGGTGAGGCTAAAATATGGGAGATGACTTGGAGTTATTTTAAGCATGAGTTTTGTACTGGTGTGGTTCCTTAAGTCACCCCTTTCAGGTCAAACCCCTCTATGTTATCGATCACCTTTTTCATTTTGTGTTCAGTGATGTGGAATTTAGTACACTATTTTTTGCCACTAATGACCAATCTATAAAATAAAGCAAACTACAGTGTCAGCTACAAGGTACTATATGCAGTCTGGTTTATCGATCATTCGACTACTTCACAAGGGAAAAGTGCTAACTGCCAACTGACAAGATCAATAGTAGAATAAAGGGATGGAAGGAAAAATAAGTGTCTCCAATTTCCTTGGTGGTGTGTGCAAACTTTGAAGGCTGTATTGTGATGAATAATGGAGCGTGTTCCACTTACCCTTGTTCGACTCATTCCAATCTTGGTGGGCAAGTACTTGCGATGACGGCTATCCGCACAGACAAGCCAAGGCATCCCTCACCATGCTTGTTTCATGGACAATTTGGAATGAGCGAAACGCACGAGTTTTCAGGCATAAGTGTGCCCCTCCGACAGTGCTGTTTTCCTCCATCGCCATCGAGGCTAACCTTTGGATCATCGCCGGTGCTAAAAAACTAGGGTCTTTATTATATTGCACGAGTAATCCGCATGCCATGTACTCGGGTTGTTTGTAACTAACTCTATTCTTTCTTATTTAATTGATAAGGCAAAGCTTTTGCCTCCGTTTAAAAAAAAATGGAGCGTGGGCAGTGAGCTGACAAGATGGACAATTGGCCGGAGTTACCGAGGTGGTAACTGAACCATGCGTCATGGGGCAATTTATTTTACTCCCTAATCATCTCATTTTCTAACTGAACCTGAGATGCAAACTGAACATAAGCCGTAATAGTCGAGCCAGCAGGCCTCATCAACTCAGACGTCTGGCCGCTGCCCATCATGGCCCCACGTGCTCATGGCAGCGCCGCTTGACGTCGCGGACATACTCATGTGGACGGCCCATTTGATCCATCCTCTTTGGACTACATATATGCTGTATAGAGGTGTTATGTTTGGTGTTTTTTTAGGGTCTTTAAATTTATCATGTCAACGGTCAAATTGTTCTTCCCCGCAAAAAAGGTCAAATTGTTCAAATGTGGCCGCAAGTTCTGGGTAGCTAGCGAACACTTCTCGGTTTTTGTGCCTGATATTCATATAGGTGCTAAGTTGTCTGACGGTCAATGAATTACCTCTTGTGTTTCCTGGGTTTAAAATCTAGAAATCGACGGCAAGTTATTTTTTTATGACATTTACTCGCCAATAAATCGTAAGAGTAATAGAGTACTGAAACCTACCAGTTAACAGTGTTTTTCTTGTTTTCTACTAAAACTTGAGATATTATCACAATTAATTTGCCTAAGAGGGCCAAGATAGGCATTTCCACTAATTGTCCGTATTTGGATCTTAGGTTAGCCAACTCTGAAGAAATTACTCTGAACACAAAATAAATCTGCAACATTATACATCGAAGGGTACAGTAGGTTCCCACTATTTGTGCAGCAATCATGTGATAATTTTTTCAGTTTATCTTTGATACAATTCTGTATACAACCTCTGTATTTGTTGCCTTATAAGTGACTGAATTCTATGTGGATTTCTTGATCCGCTTTCAACAATGGCAGTTGGTAGCAACATCTAGCAGAAACAACCAATTATTAATCACAAACTAAGGTAATGACGGGGAAATGCAACAAGGAGCATGTAATGTACTCATCAGCAATGGAAGCTGCGCCTGCACACATACTTGCTTGCCCATTTACTGCTATCTACTGCTCAAGAGGACGACAATGTTCACACCGAATTTGTTCGAAGAAATGACCCAGTGGGTGGGAGTGGCTTAAATAGTTGTTGTGGCTTGGTAATTTACTTTGTGTTTTCTCCCCTCTTGCCTGTGATGACATTGTACTGGAGCATCACTGAAAGGCTTGCTGACCTGGTGGAAGAAACATATGTGTGCTCTCACCTTATTTATTTTGTCACTGTAAAATTCATGCTTGAACATAAAATTGTCCTCTATTTGGTTCATATTTCAGTAGTTAGATATTTTTTTGTGGGGGAGTAGTTTTTTTGCGGGATTGTGGGGGAGTAGTTATATATATATATATATTTGCGAAAAGAGTAGTTAGATATATTTAAGCAGGAAATGCACGTTCCTGCTACTGTACTATGCTTTAACACATAAGAAAATATGTCCCTCATCCATCACGCACCTACGGAATGGGTCAAAAAATTAAAATATGTATTACGTAGAGGGAGGTGGCGTCTGATGAATTGAGCATTGTACCGTGTGCTGGCGCTGATACTAAATTGATCTGATGACTATTGTTATCTACGCAACTATATGTTGTTAAGAGAAAACTGATTTTCAATAGTGTAATTCTATAAATCAACCCATAGCAAAGCGCGGGCATATTTGCTAGAGTTACATTATTTTTAACATTTGTCAAAATTGGATATAAGGAATATTGCAGAATGACACGCGGAGCAGATTCTATTAATTTTATCGCCCGTTGCAACGCACGGGCATTTGTACTAGTAATAATAAAGTAAATCGGGTTTCTTTCGTCCGTCATGGCATTTTTCAGAAAAGTTCCTCTATTTCAAAGAATTCAACCCACAGTCCTGTTTTAAGTTAAAACGAATTGTTATTTTCGTATTTTACACAAAAGTCCCTATCTTTTCTTGAAATCAACCCGCCGTCCAGATTTAAATCACACCCGAACCGTTGTTTTACATTTTTCAAAAAACCCCTGATGTTTTAGGTAATTCATCCACGGATCATATTTAAGTCAAACAAATACTTTTTAAAATCATCCATATCTTTTAAACCGTAACTCCGATTTGAACATGTTATATATGAAATTTGATAAGAAAAATATGTAGAATATGAATATGAGATTATTTTTACCTGTTAAGTATTTTTAAATATTATTTTGGAATATATTTGAGTCAAACCAAATGATTTTCTAAATTATCTGTATCTTTTAAACCGTAACTTTGATTTTAACATATTTTATATGAAATTTTATTAGAAAAATATGTGGAATCTAAATATGATGTTAATTTTACCTGTTAAATACTTTTAAAATATTGTTATGGAAGCAAAACTTATAATTTATAGCGCAAGATCCGTTTTTTCATACCGGCGGCGATCCAGATTGCAATAAACACCCTACTACAACCATATAGGGAAAGAAAAATATCGATAACTACACATGCATACCTCTGAAAAATGTCACGGGGAAAACAACAGATTTCTCATCGCAAGAGAGAGAGAGAGGGAGAGGGAGGAGAGAGGGAGAGAGAGACATCTTAGGGTTAACCATATTTAACACACGTTTTTTATTGTTTTGTGTGAACACCGAGGCCATCGCTGGCGAGGGTGAGAAGAAGGATAAGCGGTAACACAAATATGATGCCTCGCAAAAATAAAGGAGATGGACCTATTGTGGTCTTGAGTGATGGTTGTTGAGTTAAGAGCGTGTGTTATGTTTTCCCTCCCGTTGCAACGCACGGGCTCTTTCGCTAGTACTACTTAAAAAGAACGTAAGGTTTTCATTTCACCTCTCTTTCGTCCAATCTTTCATATATATGTCCCACTCTTTCCTTATCATGTTTGATTTTTCCTCTCATATTTGATTTTTCTCCCAGCCATTCAATTGTCTCATGTTTATTAACTTACCAAAATAAACACATATTTTGTTGACAAGTCATTAAATTCTTACAAATAAGTGCTTAACAATAAAATGGCAGAGGAATCATGGCGATTGCATACAAAGATTTGATAAGATTTTAACGTATCAATATAATAATAGACGTGGATTCTCAAAAATAATAATACAATAATAGACGTGCAGTCAGGGGTTAATCTACTAGAATGTTTATACCCCCGTTGCAACGCACGGACAATTGTCTTGTATAGTAACAAGAGCATCTACACTCAGACCCCTCGTATCTTCTGCCCGATAATTGACTGGTCATGAAAATGTCATCCAGCGAACCCCCTCAAACCGGCTTTACACGTCCGGATTGTCCGGCAATCCCCAAAATCAACACATATTTAGGATGGATATGGGGAGCCTCAGATGCGTCCTTCACATCGGATCCGACAGACCAGGCCCACCCAAATCCCTCCAAAACATCCCCATCCTAAACAGACATGCCCTCTTCATGTCCTCTCTCCTGCCTCACCCGCACCGCCCCCCTTAGCTGTGCCGTTGTCCTGACCCCGCAGCGTCACCACCACCGACACAAAGCTCTTCCGCGCCATCCTCGTCGCCATAGTATGTCCTAATCCTTTCATGAAGTTAGTGCTCGAGTTCGACATCCAATCATTTTTCTCCCAAACCGCCAGCACAAATCCTAGGCTTCGCGAGAGAAGACGCACCCGAGTAACATATGTTGGATTATCTCTAGTTACTAATCGTAGAGGAGGCACACAACAGGGCTATGCAGAATCTCTCCAATCTATTTGCGGTACAACACTGATTCCGGGTCACCAGTCAACCAAAGAACTTGCAAGACATAGGAATCCTGGATTGCTAGATCGGTGTGGCACTAATGTTAAGCACAACTCCACCGAACAACACCGAGTATGCAGACCTGACCGAGAAGCAACCACTGGGCTCTCAAGCCCAAAAAGTTTGTCCTCAACCCTTTCCATAAGCGAGATGTTGATCACTTGATCCCCTAGGTGAAGAAACTTGTCTAGGGCCGCTAGACCCATGTTTGGATTCACATCTTCCCACCAGCCACCCGCTAGATTGTCCATCATTCCCGTCTTAGTCGCACGCTTGCCCACGACAAAGAACGGGTTGGGAGCAAACTCACTAATTCCGCCTTCCTAAAGCCACTTGTCTGTCTAGTAAAGAGTGGTGGCTCCACCGCCAAGCTTATTCTTAGTGGCAGCGCGGAAGAGAGCGAGGCAGAGCTTTGGCACCTGAATGTTGAATTCCTTCCATGGCTTCTTGGGGATGATGCATTGAAGCTAGGACCATCGGCCCGAAGAGGATCCTGAGATTTGGTATGCCAATCCCACCTCGCTCCTTGGGGCAGCAGACCTTCTCCCAGGCCACCACGCAATGATCACCTCACACGTTCTTCAGGGCACACTATAAGAACCCACGAAAATCTTCTCCACCCCTATGATGGTATTAACCAGTAGGTCCAATGCTAGCATAGCACGAAGTGGTAAGGCAAACAAAGTGGTCTTCACCAGAATCAAATGACCACCACAGCAGGGCATATATGCTCGCCATCTGGGTAGCTTGTCAACAACTTTATCCACAAGAGGTTGAAGCTGAGCAATAGTTGGCTTTTGCAATGCAAGGGGAAGGCCCAAATACTTGCATGGGAATGGGAGTAATGGGAAAGTTAGAGGTTGACGAGCAGCCTCCCCTTTGTCCTGGTGAACGACATATGAAATGAGCCACACATTTTTCTACATTGTTCTGCAGGCCGAAAGACTCTCTAAAGTCTTGCACGATTGAGACGTAGGTGAGCAAACTCCCTCCTTCAGGTTTAATGAAGGTGACCATGTCGACGGCATTAATGGATGACCGATAGTGCAACCCTAAGCGCATAAGCATCTGAAAAAGTCCAGCGTCCGCCGCCTTTCGCAACATGAAGTGCAGTCTATCCATCACTATAACAAACAACAGGGACAAATGGGTCCTTGATGACCAACAAGTATAGGGGATCGCAACAGTCTTCGAGGGTATTATTTCACCCAAATTTATTGATTTGACACAAGGGAGCCAAAAAATATTTATAAGCCTTAGCAGTTGAGTTGTCAATTCAACCACATATGAGAAGTCACTTCCTTGCAGCAATGTATTAGTAGCACAATAATATGATAGTTTGGATAGCAGTGGTAACAATAATAGTAACCATAGCAGTTTTGTAGCAATGAAACAACAACAACAATAGTAACTTGAGCAAAGACAATATTATGAAAAGCGTAGGCATGGAGTAGTGATTAATATTTGGATGAAATTCATAGTGTTAACAGTCACAACCTAGAGCGATACATAATAGCTTCAATTCATCAGACATATGTAGACATGTATTCCGTATATAGTCGTACATGCTTGTAGTAAGAACTTGCATGCCATCTTTTGTCCTATCCTCCTGTGGCAGCAGGGTCCTAATGGAAACTAAGGGTAATTAAGGCGCTTCTTTTAATAGAGAACCAAAACAAAGCATTTACAAATAATGAATATATAAACTCCTCACATTACAGTCATCCCTGGGGAGTTCCAATTATTGTTGCCTTGGGGGTCTACGGTTCAGAACAATTACATGTGCAAATAAGTTGCTGATAGGACCAAGAACTCAAATATATTCATGAAAACATAAGAGTATCCGATCTGAAGTCATGGCACTCGGGCCCTAGTGAAAGCATTAAGTATAGCAAAATCATAGCAACATCAATCTCAGAACATAGTGGATACTAGGGATCAAGCCCTAAAAAATTGACTCGATTACATGACGAATCTCATCCATCCCCATCTACCTCCAATATGCCTACGATGAAATCACTCACTCCCGGTGGTGAGCATCATGAGGTTGTTGATGAAGAAGGGTTGTTGATGACGACAACAATGAATTCCCCTCTCTAGAGGCCCGAACAGACTCCAGATCAGACCTCCCGATGAAGAACATGAGGTGGCGGCGGCTTCGTATCGTAAAACGTGACAAAACTTCCTCTCTAATTTTTTCTTGGGAAGACGGTACTTATGGACTTGAGTTTAGGGAACGTCGAGCCTCAAGGGCCTGCAAGCTTAGATGGCAGGTGGAGTGCGCCCCCTGAGCTTGTGGCTCTCTGGTTGTGATGCCCCGAGACCGTTGTGCCAGGTGTCTTCCAGTTATTCGCCGTTGTTGCCTTGTCTTTCGCTTGCGTGTTGCATCTTGCCATGTCATCATCCGCATTGCATCATCATGTTTTCATAACTTGCATCCGTCCGGGTCTCCACGTTCCTTCCGTTGTCCGTTCTGAGCCCAGACACACTTGCACGCGCCCGCGGCATGTCCGAAATATTATTTTATAAATGACCGGAAAATGTTCTCGGAATGGGATGAAAGTTGGCGTGCGGTGTTTTTATGTTGTAGGTAGGCCGCTTGCCAAGTTTCATCGCATTCGGAGTCCATTTCACGCCCCAGCGGTTAAATATAGCGGCAATATAGTTGGTCTATCGTCGGACGTTTTCGGTCTCCGTAAGCAATTGCCGGACTGCACTCCTTCCCTCTCTTCTCAGCCCAACCCCCTCTACACAGTCCATCTAGCCCACCTAGCTACCCCTCTGCTCCGGGCCGTCCGATGATGATCGAATGGTCCGAAAGCAGATGAACCCCCCTAACCTACTCCAATAACATATATAGAGAGAGCAACCCTAAATTTTAGGGGAGCTGTCCCATCCTCCAGTCGTCGCCGCCGCCACTTCAAATCCTCTCGAGATCATTGCCAGATCCACCTCAATTTCCCCATTCCTCCAACCAGCGAGCTCCTCCCGATCCTCCTCCTTTTTCCTTGCTCATCTCTCTCTGTTGCCTCCACCAGGACACCATGGACGGCCTCTTCTTTTGATCGGTCACCGCTCCTTCTTCTCCTTCAAGCAGTAACAGCCCCCACGCGCCGTGGGTCCCCTCTGCCTCGGTTGAGCTCGCCGGGGAGCAGAGCACCACAGTGCCTGTTTTTCCCGCGCCCCTCTCGATCCAGGAGCCCGAGCTCCGCTACCTGAGGCCGCCGTCTTCGACCAGACTCGTCATCGACCAGGTGCCCCTGCAGCCCCCCCTGCAGACTCATCTCCGGCCGTGCCGGCGACCAGTGGCCGCTCGCCGGAACACACCAGACCAGCAACTGTTCCAGGCCGTCGCCCCAGTCTTCCTCGACCTCCACGGCCTTCTCCCCGTCCCGTTCGTCCTGGAGCTCCTCTACCCCGCCAAGTCCTGCACCGCTATGCCTCCTCGTCAGCCACGTCGCCGGTGACCAAGGCCACCAGGACCTCCTCTACGGGGCAACGCCGCCAGCCACCTCTCCGAGAAGAGCCGCCGGACCAGCAGCCAAGCCATGGCCACCGCGACTCGCTCAAGCCCCCTCTGTCCGTGTAACACCCCGGATGTAATTTACCTTATATGTATCCCAACTCTTGCCGTTTCCGGCACTAAGTTATTTTATTTCCTCGGGTTCGGGTTTTTGTCTCCGTGTGTTGTTGTCGTTGTCATGCATCTCATATCATGTCATCATGTGCATTGCATTTGCATACGTGTTCGTCTCATGCATCCGAGCATTTTCCCTGTTGTCCGTTTTGCATTTCGGCGCTCCTATCTCCTCCGGTGGTCCTTTCTACTTCTTTTCGTGTGTGGGGGTTAAACATTTCCGGATTGGACCAAGACTTTCCAAGCGGCCTTGGTTTACTACCGTTAGACCGCCTGTCAAGTTTTGTGCCATTTGGACTTCGTTTGATACTCCAACGGTTAACCGAGGGACCGAGAAGGCCTCGTGTGTGTTGCAGCCCAACACCCCTCCAATTTGGCCCAAAACCCACCTAAACCCTCTCCATCATCTAGAGCGTTCGATCACGATCGTGTGGCCGAAAACCGCACCTCATTTGGAGCTTCCTAGCTCCTCCTACCTCTATAAATAGCCCCTCCTCCGAAATCCAGGGTCTCCTCTCCCCCTAACCCTATTTTTTTCCCTCGCGCCGCGCCGGACATATCCGGAGCCGGCCAGACGAACCGCGCCGCCGCCCCGCGCCAATAGGAGGGCGCCACGTGGCCCCAGCCACCGTGCCCCGCCGCCGGCCCGCTCGGGCCACACCGGGCCCTCTCCACCGCGCGCCCGGGCCGCCGCCTCCTCTCACCCCGCGCCGCCTAGGGAGCCCGATCCGCCGCCGCACTTCGACGCTGGCCACCGCAGCGCCATTGCCGGCCGGAGCAAGCTCCGCCGCAGCAAGCTCCTCTCTCCGCCGAGCTCCCTCGCCGCCTGACCTTGTCGTCCGCCGCCCTCCGCCTCTTCCTCAAGTCCAGCGAGTCCCCGGGCCGGACCTCTCCCCCGGCGACCTCGCGTTTTCCTTCTCCGGTGAGTTCCCCGGGGAACCTCGGCGTCCGTGCCTCGCCCGATCTAGATCCGGATCGGAGCTACAGTAAACCCTAGGGTTGACCTCGTTTTTGTCCCAGTTTTGCATATTTTTTAGCATACTTCATCATGTCGTAACTCCGTATCCATAACTCCGTTTTGGGCGTGTAGCATATCAAAATGTTCTTCTCAGAGAGTACATCATTTCATCTCATTGCATCATTTTCATTTGAGATAATCTTGATGCCCAAAATGCTATTGGAAGAGAGCTATTTGAGTTAATTGTCAGATCTGCTGTACCAAATAGCTATTTGTCATTTTTGCCATGATTAATGTGTGCATGATATGCTCCTGAGTTCTACATGTGTTTTGTTATATGCCATGCCATATTTACAGAGGTGCTTACCATATATTTTTGTGATATGTGTGGTGACTAGCACAAGCTTACAAAGTAGTGCATTCGTTAATGCTGATTTCAGGGACTTAGAAATTTCATTAAGTCCTTGATCTATTTTTATCAATATGCCATATGTTCATGTTGTTTCCTAGTGATCCGTGCCTCTTTTGAGGATGATCAGTAAGGATGATTTGTTAATATTGTGGTGCTCTATCCATCCATGTCTTTGTTTGCAATTATGGAGCACCCTAGCTTGAGTCAATCGAGCTCTACTTTTGCTATTTCGTGAATCCTGGCAGATTGTCTACTTGTTAGCGATTTTGCCGAGGATGTTGTTGTTGATCCATGCATGCTATGTTGTTGTTCTTGCCATGTCTAGCTTCTATGATATGTATTCTTGATGGGTGTATGCTTAGATTGTCATGCCATGCTCTGTAGTGAGTGCATCGAGCTCGTGAACATGCCTACTCGTTAACATATTTGCATGCTCCAGTTTTTTACTAAGTCTGAGATCTGATTATGTTTTTGCCATGTTCACATGCTTGCAATTGTATTTTCTAATCCCTTTTGACTCAAGGTCAATAAGGGACTTTTGTTAAGTGCTTTGAGTAGCTTCATGTCATGCCTTGCTTTGCCATGTTAAATTCCTGTAGCATATAGTTTTCAGGCTCCAAAGTGTGCCTCCTGATCTGAAATTCCAGACTTGTGTTAATTTCACTAAGTCTGAAACCTGTTATCGTTTGCACTTTTGCCATGCTTGTTTGAACCTGTTAATGGATGAATTAGCCGTAGCTCAGTGTTCATCTTTTGTCAAGCATCATGAGTGGATCCCTTCCATGTATTTTGTTGCCATGTTTGAGTGCTGTAGCATAATTATCTTGATGCATTTAGATGGCTACTTGCTATTTATCGCAGACCGGTGCCATATTTGTTGCTTGCCATTTCCAAACCGTGCATCCGATTCCGGTGATCTTTATATCGATTATAACCGAAATCACCTCACCTTTCCAGTGGCACCCTTGGATTTCCAAGTTGAGGCCAGGTTCAATCATTCCTTGTAAAATCTTGCATATGCATCACATATGGCATCCCGCATAGCATACCATGTTTGCATCATGTTGTTCGAGCATTTGCACGTGGTTGATTGTGTTCCTTTTGCTTGTTTGTCTTGTTTAGGTAGAGCCGGGAGACGAGTTTGCTAACGAGGAGCCCATTGAGTTTGCTTACGAGGATCAAGTCAATTCTGACAACTTTGCAGGCAAGATGATCATACCCTCGAAATCACTTCTACCTTTGCTTGCTAGATGCTCGCTCTTTTGCTATGCCTATGCTACGATGCCTACCACTTGCTTATCATGCTTCCCAAATTGCCATGACAAACCTCTAACCCACCATGTCCTAGCAAATCGTTGATTGGCTATGTTACCGCTTCGCTCAGCCCCTCTTATAGCGTTGCGAGTTGCAGGTGAAGATTGTAGATCGTTCCTTGTTCGAACATTGTTTATTTGTTGGGATATCACCATATTATCTTGTTATGTTAATGCATCTATATACTTGGTAAAGGGTGGAAGGCTCGGCCTTTTGCCTAGTGTTTTGTTCCAATCTTGCCGCCCTAGTTTCCGTCATATCGGTGTTATGTTCCCGGATTTTGCGTTCCTTACGCGGTTGAGTGATAATGGGAACCCCTTGACATTTCGCCTTGAATAAAACTCCTTCAGCAATGCCCAACCTTGGTTTTACCATTTTCCACCTAGCCTCTTTTTCCCTTGGGTTTCCGGAGCCCGAGGGTCATCTTATTTAAACCCCCCCTGGGCCAGTGCTCCTCTGAGTGTTGGTCCGACCGAGCAGACTGCGAGGCCACCTTGGGGCAACTTGAGGTTTGGTTTTACTCGTAGGATGTCTCATTTGAGTGTGCCCTGAGAACGAGATATGTGCAGCTCCTATCAGGATTTGTCGGCACATTCGGGCGGTGTTGCTGGATCTGTTTTACCTAGTCGAAGTTGTCTTGTAGAACCGGGATGCCGAGTCTGATCGGAATGTCTCGGGAGAAGGTTTATCCTTCGTTGACCGTGAGAGCTTGTGATGGGCTAAGTTGGGACACCCCTGCAGGGTTTTGAACTTTTGAAAGCCGTGCCTGCGGTTATGTGGCAGATGGGAATTTGTTAATATCCGGTTGTAGAGAACTTGACACTTAACTTAATTAAAATGCATCAACTACGTGTGTAGCCGTGATGATCTCTTTTCGGCGGAGTCCGGAAAGTGAACACGGTTCTTGTGTTATGCTTGAACGTAAGTAGTTTCAGGACCACTTCTTGATCACTTCTAGCTTACGACCGTTGCGTTGCTCCTCTTCTCGCTCTTTTTTTGCGTAAATTTAGCCACCATATTTGCTTAGTGCTTGCTGCAGCTCCACTTCACTACCCTATCCTACCCATAAGCTTAAATAGTCTTGATCTCGCGGGTGTGAGATTGCTGAGTCCTCATGGCTCACAGATACTTCCAAACAGTTGTAGGTGCCGATGGTACCAGTACAGGTGGCGCAACCCAGCTCAAGTGGGAGCTCGATGAAGATCTTGTTCGTTGTGTTGTTTCATTTCCTGTTGATCAGTAGTGGAGCCCAGTTGGGTCGATCGGGGATCTAGCATTTGGGGTTGTCTTCTTTTATTTTAGTTTCGTAGTCGGACCATGATTGTAGTCTGGATGATGTATGTTTAACTTGTATTTGTGTGAAGTGGCGATTGTAAGCCAACTCTTTATCCCTTATTTATTCAGTACATAGGATGTGTAAAGATTACCCCTCTTGTGACAAGCCTACTATGCGGCTATGCCTCTAAGTCGTGCCCCGACACGTGGGAGATATAGCCGCATTGTGGGTGTTACACTGGTGCCCCCCTTCGATAGATCTTTGTGCTAGTATTTTTTTAATATCCAAAACAATCATCCATAAAATCCCGTCTGGTTCTAACTTTTTATTTCTGCACGAAAACAACACCAAGATAATTCTGTTGAAGACAACGTCAGTCCAGGTTAACTTCAATCAAATCATGCAAGTTAGAGTCAAAATAAAAGCAAAATTGTTTAAAAAGTAGATAGGTTGGAGACATATTAGTCCTCCTGCCGCAAGCCTCTATTATTGAAGATGATCTCCCCTGGTGTCCCATTCATCAATACACGTGTGAAGGTCGAAGCCAACAAGCTACACGTCCATGCGATCATCATATATCCAAAGCCTAGCCTCTTGAGAACTTGGAGCAAGAAGGCCCAATCCACGTGACGAATGCCTTGGTTATGTCTACAGATTAAAACTCCTACAGATTAACCTATCTTTTAATCTGTAGTTTTATTTTTAAAACTTTTTTTATATTTGAACTCCTAGGATTAAGACCTTTATAACAAGATCATTCTTGGATACATTTGAAACATGTTTAAATTTCAACGTTCAATTCAATTATTTCGTTCAATCTATTAATTCGGCGTGGGAAATCTGTTTTTTATTTTAGTAAAACTAGCACATATGCCCGTGCGTTGCAACGGGGAAAACAAATCCTCGCATGGTCCAAGCAACCCACCCGGGTTATCGCACTCGTTGCCACTCGTGGTTACATTGTCCACCTTTCACGACGAGCATGAATCACATGCGATGAGTTTGACCATCACATTCTAGCACGCTGGTTCCGCAAACTCCTCCTGTTTGTCACAACAAAATAAATTATCCTCACACTCTTCTAAAAGAACAGAACACATCTAAACCGGTAAATATCTACCTGAAGAATTGTTACAACGAAATTATGCCATGCCCTTATGGTAGAAATTTTTTGGTTAAATTGAGACATAAACAAAAAATTATTCTGTAAGCTAGTTAAATGGGGGAAAGTATCCCACACCCTCCTAAAATACAACAACTATCTAAAAGAATAAATGCCTACCTAAAAAATGTTACAATGAACAAGACATATTATGTCATGCCTACTTTTATCCATGAAATTAGAAATATGAATATGAGTCAGGGGAATCATAGTGGGTACAATATGAATTTTATCACGTTTGCAGTGAAAGCTTAAAAATTGACAGCAATGTCCACCTATGAGTATTTAAACTTTAGCTATTTGATCCTAATGTAATACATCGCTGTAACTTGAGTAATCACACAAACACCAACCATGTGTTGTGAGCTGATAAATGAAAGCAGGAGGAAGCTGCTCACATAGATGTCCAAAAGTGAAACACAAACCACCAGTCTTTTTCGCCAATATAGCCATCTTCTGATGCCAGGAGTGCTTGTAGCCATAACAAAACAAAACTGATGATTCACTCAGTAGCAAAAGAAGAAATATTTGGTCGCTGAGAAACAGAGGGATTTGCTCACCGTGCACACTGTGCGTAGGCTAGCTCCCGCCAATGCCATGTCCTTCATTAATTACATCGGACAAATTGGTAACCAAGATCGATTTATCAGATTCCGTTCCATTAGGCCACGGAAATATAGTCTCCGCAAGCCTTTCATTTGCAAAAAACAAGGAAAGTACAGATGCTTATTTCACTCCTTTGTTGACATCTACCGGACTCCTTTTATCCAAATGCAGAATCCTGCATGTATGACAGGATGTTGCCGTCCGTTTTCCTGCTACCGCGGCTAGAGCCTGCTGCCTACGAAGTGGTGCCATCCAGAAATCAAGATCGTACCAAAAAAAATACACCTCGGATAAAAAATTGTGAGAGCTCTGCTTTGTTCTGCATCTGCATACCTGGTGTGTGCTCATATAGCCACGCAGCCTCCATCGCGCCACCAACTGCTGTCGGCTTCTTTGCCATAAGGCAAATACGTCGTTGTATTATTTTTATTCTTTCGTCGAGCGAACAACGCGGCCGCCAAGAACCCGCTGGCGCCGGGCTCTGCCGCCATGTCGAAGTAGTCCGCGACGCGGGCCTCGGGGTTCCCGGACAGCTCCTGCAGCGGTGCTCGAGCCTGACCAGCACGGCCACGACGAGCGTCCCCCGTCGATGGAGAGCACGTGCACACGCCCGGCTGAGCACGCCCCTGTCGGCTCCAGCGCCTGCGGACGAAGTTGGACTCGAGGATGGAGAAGATCTCCTTGCTGAGCCGGTCCAAGCCACCCCCACCGACTGCCTCCCTCACCTTGTGCCCCCTTCTCCTTCTCCTTTCCTCCTCTCTTTCCTCTCTCCCTCACGCCCTGTCTCTTTCTTCTCTGGATCAGCAGGGCGCCGTCGCCACCGGAGCAAGACGCTGCTCCCGCCGCCAGATCCATCGACGTCGCGCCCGGATGGCTGGCGTGGGACCGGATCGAGCATCGCGCGGGGCGCCTCCTGGCGGCTGGGATCGGAGGCGAGGGAGAGAGGAGCGCCTGTTCGAGTGTGTGTTTTCGTGTTTTTTTCTCACTTTAAAAAGGACCACGGATTGAATACCGTAAACTATATGAATTTATTTGCAAAGTTCCTGAACGAAACGTTTTCCACACACAGCACACCACACACACGCGAGCCAGGCATGCATGTACGTAGCGGTAGGCAAACGCACGCAGGCAAGGAGTGCTGGTCATCCGGCGCTATATTTTTAATGAGTAAACCAACATGAAAAGCTGATTAGAAGCCCACTTGACCCTATATATTGTGCAGCTTGATGTGTTGGTCTTTTTGGGATCGGAAGAGTGCTAGACTGACCGTGGATGAGGCCCAAAAGAGCGTAGGGCAGGCCTAATACACATCATATACGGCAGGGAATAAACAGAGGAAGCGTGACGGTGAACCCCACGGAGTCAATCCGTGCTTTATTATTAGGGATAGATTATTATTATTATTATTATTATTATTATTATTATTATATTATATATATATTATATTATTATTATTATTATTATAGTACATATGCCTGTGCGTTGCAACGGGAGAAAAATTGGACATGTCCTCAAATTAAGTGAAAATTGTATGTGCAAACACAGTTGTTCTTCACTACAAGGAAAGCGTTAATTGTTATGTCCATTATTTAAAAGTGTGCTATCTATTACAAAATGGTATTTGGTATATCCTTTTCAATAAGAACGAGTATTAATTGAATATGTAGTATAAGGTTAGATTACCTCGACCCATATTTACTCAGGCTTGTGCAATACTCAGAAAATTTAGTGTACTGTATGACAATCATGAAACCACACCAAACCAGGACCATGGTCCAAAATGTCACTATCATCTATAATCAATTGAACACCGACACTAAAAAGGATAGTGGTTCTAAAATTCTAAAGAAAATTTGGATCCTCTACCAAATCTGTCAAGACTCCCTGAAAATAAACCTCCTCAAAGAAGAAGATGAGAAGGAGAGAAATACACAATTACAAGCCAAAGCTTGATGACACAGCCAACATTAGATGCTTGCTCAAGGTTTCCAACAGATTTTCCCGAGGAAGAGGAGCTCCAAGAACAAACTCAACAAGCTCAAGCAACGACAGCAGGTCCCTATTCCTTGCTGGGAGTTTATCTCTTAATTGGGAGTTTATCTAAATGATTGAATTCTAATCAGGGATCAGGACTGGCTCTACTATCTGCAGGCAAGAATATGATGTTAGCTTGCTAATGTTCAGGGGAAGAGAGTAGCACCTAACGCTAGAACTATGATCGGTTAGCTCCCAAACTTGAGAATCATGTGTGCACTGGCAGCAGCAAGAGGATGTTTCAAAGGTATGTTTACTGGGCATGCCTATTGACCATAATGCAAATAAAGTTCTGCTTCATCGCAGTTTGGACTACACAATAAGTGCAGAATGCAGCTCTTTAGTGTTTTTACATGTCTTTAATGGCACTGATTATCTTTCTGGTCATTAGTTTACCAAGTAAAATTTATTATTGACTTACTTTGGCTGATATATTTGACACAACTATCTGGAACTTTTCTGTTGGTTCTTGAGCCGGCAACATGACCAGCCTCGGCGACTTTGCTGAAGGCACCATTGAACCAGCTTGTTCCAGCAGACACATATCAACAAGTAAAGGAAATAAGGGCGAAGGATCAGCCATACTGATAAAGGACATCATATGTTACTCCAAAGGTGCAAATATGTTACAAAGGTCTACATTTCATCAAGATACATTAAAACTTGATCACCAGATGATATAAAACACACACACATATTGAGTAATTCAACTGTAGCAAAAGCTTGTAAAAGAAGAGACCCGTTGGTTTTCACAGCAGAGCCTGTATCATTTAGCTTGCGCTCTACAGCTAGCAAATCAGCCATTGTTTTGTCAAAAATATGGAACCTTTAGATTCAGATCAGATAAGTAACAACGACAGTCAACCAAATAACACTTGTAACTAAATTACGCAGACTAACCCGAAACTGCTTTTTAGATGAGCTAACCTGAAACTTTTAAGCGGACCTGAAACTAACCTGAAAGGCAAGAGATATGGGGTGGAGCTGGTGGCGTGGAGGTTGGGCCTGATCCTACCTTGGAGGGACAAGACGACCGGACGAGCTCTCCTCACTCCGCCGCAGTCGGCGTCGTGCTTCTGCGACTCCGCTCCACGAGCGCGGCGTGGTGTGGCCGATGTAGGAGAGGAGACGGGATGGAGGTGGGGGGAGCTGATGCTTCTTCGATCCAGCGCTCGATGGGAGAAGACAAAGGTGGGCAGAGCTCCGCCTGCCGCGCCCATCCTCGAATCCGCCGCCCTGTCCCTCCGCGGGAACGCCGTGATCCAGGGCTTCGCTCGACAAAGGCCTCCCGTGCGGCGCTCCGGCCGCCTTCAACCAGGAAAACGGCGGTGGCGCCCAATCCTATTTCGCGAGAGAGAGACGTGGGTCGGGAGAGGGCACAAATCCTCGCCGGCGTCAACCGGCGGCCGGTGCAGCACCGGATCGAGCGTCGCCGGGGTCGGTCGCCTCGTGGCGGCTGAGATCGGGAGGAGAGGGAGAGCTAGCTCGGGTGGTTGCGCCATTATTTGTTGGGCTGCAAACAGGCATGTGGGCTTGATTTACTGGGCCGAAGCGCACGGGCGGGTATTGTTTGGATCGTTTGATGCACACGACGTGGTTCCCCGAATTAGTACCACCCCGCTTATATATTTTATAAATTGGTGAAAGCGTAAAATTTACAGGAAGAAAGCGTATTGTGACGGTGAATCCACGGAGTCAATCCATGCTTTATTATTAGGGATAGATTAATATTTTGAAATGAGCTAAACTTGTATTGAGTGAAATTATTATTTTGAAATGAGCTAAAATAATGTTGAAATTAGTTTTGTAATGGATGAAATATAGTATTTCACAAATATAGTATTTCAATAGAGTTTTTGAGTGAAATATGTTTATTGAAATGATTGAAATCAATTTTTATATGAGTGAAATATCAGTTTCGCAAGTGCACAGTGTAAGTACTTTTGAAATATATCTTTTGTAATGAGTGAAAAAGGTTTTTTGAAACGAGTGAAGTATAGTATTTCAATTGAATGAGTGTAATGTGTTTTCTGAAATGAGTGAAATGTGTTTTTAGTGAAATAAGTTTACTGAAGCTGAAAAATTAAAATTTGTGAGGATGAGTAAACAAATATTCAAAAGAAATAGCACGAACAAGCCTATTTCGTAAGAAATATGTGAAATAAACCTATTTTATAAGAAATATGGTGAAATGTATTTATTGAAATGATTGAAATCAATTTTTATATGATTGAAATATCAGTTTTGCAAGCGCACAGTGAAATTAATTTTGAAATATATCTTTTGTAATGAGTAGACAAGGTTTTTGGAACAAGTGAAACATAATATTTTCAATTGAGTGAGTGTAATGTGTTTTTTGAATGAATGAAATCTATCTTTCGTAAATGAGTGTAATGTGTTTTCTAAAATGAGTGAAATCTATCTTTTGAAAATGATTGTAATGTGTTTTCTGACTCTAATGAAATGTGAAACTGTCTGGAAGGTTTTCCGAAACTAGTGAAATGTGAAACTGGCTGAAATGCTTTCTCTGAAATGAGTGAAACGGTAAAATTCAAACTAGCCAAAGTGCATCCAAGATTGATCTTGTTTTAAAGGTCTTGTCGCCCTGAATTAAAAATATAAAATATTTCAAAACTGGATATTTAGTTCACAAGTTATCAAACTTTTAAAATGTGACATGAAAAATAAAGTGCAAGTGTTTAGTGTGTGCAGGGCCGGTCCTGAGTTTTTGGGGGCCCGAGGCAAACGTACAACTCGGGGCCCTTAATATACACATCATAGTAATAGCAAATGCTTGTGTGTATGTATAGTGTTATCAATAATATTTAAATGCATCGAAAATTAGTACGTGTATCGAATAATTTATACGCCAAAATTACCTTAAAAATTTCTTCTAACACTCCTCACTTATGATGGGGTCAATGTGAATCTCATCCAATAATTTCTTCTCGATGCACAATGTAGCCAAACCATTTAACCTCTCTTGAGTAAATCTCCATAGCAAACATTACACCATTTGGCAAAGTAAATCTCATAATCTTCAATTCGAAAATCAGATCATATACCTCAACATTAGATGAACCATCAAGAGAGAGTTTATGCAAATTTTGTGCAGCACTCTTCAAGTTCATTATCACTTAATGACTTCAGGGTGCTCGAGCTCCGTAAAAATCCGAATATATCTTTAAACACTATGAGTTCTTTAAATCTATCCTTCACCATATCAACCAAAACATTAAAATATTTAACTCAAAAGGCCTTCTCAGCTTCTAGAATTTCTTGAATTTTTTTCTAATATGTCCGTGCTGTGATTGTATCAACTTATCCACTTCTTTCTTTCTTTTCCTTTTGTGGCTACCTGATGGATATGTCCTATTGCTGGACGACATGATAACACAAGCAATGCTGAAAACAGACCAGTTTTTGTTGTATCAGTCGTTGAACCGTGCTAGCTATGCAACCAAAAAATTTTGTATGAAATATTATATGAATATACCTTGATTCCTGAATCCTGATGGTCGAATTTCAGTGCGTCTTGTCGGCCTATACAGCGCGGCGGCAGCGCAACGCCTAGAGTCTGCAGAGGATTGAGACAAGAGCAATTGAGCAAAGGCCAAAGGGTTGTTGACGATGGGGGGCCTGGAATTGAAATAGGCGGCTGACATAATCAGATTAGTAAGGCAATTACCAGGGGACGATGACAAGGCTGGAATACATGTACGGCGTCGGGCGTCGGCGGCATTGGGCTGCGTCTGCGTGATGGAATAGAATGAGAAGTGAACCGTCAGAGTCGGATCTAGCGCTGATCGCTCCTTTTCTTTTCCTTTTTACGTTTTTTTTGAGACAACTTTTCCTTTTTACGTGATCGCTCCTTTTCTTTTCCGTTTTACAGTATGGGCCATAGGCCTAGCCTACCTACATTTGGGGGCCCGGGGCGGCCGCCCCCTGCCCCCCTCAGGGCCGGCCCTGAGTGTGTGCATGCAACTCGTTCATCTGCTTTATCTCTCATCCTGCCACCTGACAAAAGGTACTGCTGTGGACTCCGTCCCAGGGGCGGAAACAGGGGGGGCGAGCAGGGGCTAGACCCCTGCCAATCGCTCACCCCCCACGATTTCTAGCAGGTAGTAGTATACTGTAGATATGCTAATTGGACGGAGATAATCATATCATTAGCCCATATAAGATTTTTTAGGAAAATTAGCCCATATAAGTACTAATATAATAACTATCCTAAATTGAAGCCTAATAGCCCATGTTATTGTCATGTGGTTGTGGCCTTTTGTTGATTGCCCCATGCGATCGATTATTTGATCTTGTTCTCGCACTAGGGTCTAGGGCGTTGTTTGCAGCCGCCGGCTACCGCTCCCGCTCAGGTAAGGCGCTCACCATGCCGCCGCCCCTACCCCATCGGCTGCGTTGATCTGTCGTCTTTGTTCGTTGTTTGTCCAGTATCTAAAGACTAAGGCAGGAGGAGGAGGCTTCATTAGATCAGAGTTTTACCGGGAGAAACGAAGATCAGATAGAGGAAGGTACTAGTTGTACGTACTTCTAGCTATCAGTTATTATGATTTAAAATCCTATTATTCTAGTATGGTGCGGTTAGTGTTGTCTATAAAATAGTGTATTACTCTATTAATCACGATGATTGCATCAGGATGTTGGATCTGCACAATTTAGCAACTGAACAAACAATTAAGGAAATTGGCTCTGCCGTACATCCTTGCTACTTCAACGCTCTTCCTGCAAATTTGCAACCAACTTCGGATTAGATCAGAGGCGCCGTCAGTGCGATCGTGAGCTCGTTAATTCTCTAGCCAACTAGCCAAGGTTAGCACAACTAACAATTGCTTGCTCATCTCGATTAGTTCCCACCTTATACCTATCATATTTGTACATCAAATTTGAATTCTTTTAATTATGTGACTTGTGATGTCATTTTTATGATTTATATTTATCAAGAGAAAAGGGTCGCCAAACACCAGGAAAATTATTTGAGCTTAATTGTCAGAGGGCGTGTTTTCAAAGTAAAACGAGAGACGACTTGCTTGAGCATTGCATGAAAACTTGCTTTGAAAGGAATTCACAACTGAATTCTCTTCTAATGAAATTGTTAATATACTTTGAAAATCACCGAGATTATATAACTAATTTAAATGTAACTACCACATGTCTATACTCTATAGCAATAAAGCGGTATTTTTTTTCAAACTTTGCTTGGCCTCCTCCTATGTCCAAATCCTGGCTCCGCCCCTGCTCCGTCCAACCCTATATATCTGCTTGTATAAGATTTTTATTGCTAAAAGAGAGAAACAAAAGCATAGTGGGATCTACCAGCCACACCAATCTCAAAGCAACGTTTGCGATTGATTTTCCACCCGTACCTTCCGCCATCGGTAAAAAAACTTTTTCGTATCTCTGAGCAGCTCCCGAGAAGCCGCCTCTGCACAAGCCACTACCGGAATCGCCCCCTATGCCGACGGTCCCTGAGTACCGTCGGGACAGACCTATGCCGACGGCCCCCGTCGGCATAGGGCCGTCGGCAACATATACGTCGGCATAGCCAGGGAGGCCGTCGGCATAGTTTCTTTCCCGACGGGGGCCGTACATCTATGCCGACGGCCCAGGCCATCGGCAACGTTCACGCCTAACGGCGGCCGCCGTCAAGTTTGCCCAACGACTGGTCGCCACGTGGCACACCTATGCCGACGGCCTGTGCCACGTGGCGACCAAACACCGCTCGTGGACCAGGGCTATGCCGACGGCCTGGTCGTCGGCTTAGTTTCAAACTATGCCGACGACCTAGCCGTCGGCATATTCCTTCCTCCGGTGCTCCCAGTAGTTGACACGTGGCATCTATGCCGACGGCCTGGCCGTCGGCTTAGTTTAAAAACTGTGCCACGTGTCAGCTACCGTCATCATAGTTTGCATTTGATTTTTTTCTTTTTCCTGTTTGTTTTCAAATCAATTCAATTCAAATAACAACACATATCAGCAGATATATGAACTCATGGAATAGACATATAGAACACAACGGGATATCATCCGGCACCATCACAACAATATATGCATAAGCATCATCACAATCAACACACACATAAGCATAAGCATATAGAGAAGCACACAAGTCATCTAAATGATCATCACCACACACAAGTCATCTCAAGCATCATCACCACACACAAGGCTTAAGCGCCAGGATGTCGAGCACCGCGGAGGTCGTCACCGCCAAGACCGCCGAAGCCCAGGTCGTCACTGCTAGCGGCAGCGCTACCGCCAAGACCGCCTACACCTCCGCCTCCGCCTCCGTGGATCAGAGTGGTCGGGCTCCGTGTCTCGAGAGTGCTGCGAAGACCACCGCCAACGGTAGATCCACCTGTTCCCTGGATGTTGAAAAGACATATTAACAGGATATATGACTGTGTTGAAAGGCATGACATGCTTTGGGTGAATAGATTGTGGATGAACTAACCGGCGAGGGGCCAGCGTTCTGTGCCACAAACTCCTCAAAGGTCAGCAGCACTGGTTGTGCTGGAGGGCATTGTGCTGGCTGCAACTGAGGACACCTGCTGGCCACCATTTCCTGAAAAGCCTGCTACATCTGGCGATCCCTCTGCACTTGGTGTTCATAAAGCCTTTGATGCCACGCCATGGTCTCCTGGCGTGTGTACTCCAGGTAGGCCTATGGTATGACATGATGGAACTCATAAAACTACTAAATGCGGAAAATAAAGTGAGCAATGAAGATAAGAGGGAAAATACTTACAGATTGTTGCTCCTGAAAGAGGGTCTGTGCACTGGTCACTGGCTGGCTCGTGCACTGGCTCAGGCTCGGGTCAATCCGATGGAGCTGTGTGTAGGAGATAGTAGGAGTGATCACAGCATCGAGAACCGCCTCCCGACCGTGCTCCTTGGGCCCCATGCTCACCACCGCCCTCTCGTCTAGATCCGCCGCAATGGGGTCAGGTGTGTCAGGATGTAACTTCAGATACGCTTCGGAGTAGGCCTTCTTCTTCCCCGCGGTCTTCTTGCCGTAGTACTTGGGCTCGCCAGGCTTGGGGTCCTTCCGCGTATGGGCGATCTCCCATGCCTGCATGTGTGAGAGCGGCCGCTTCAGTTTCTCCTCCTGCACCACCAAACAGAGGTTAGTCATACATAAGAAAGTGATGGTAAATAGAAGAAGAAGAATGTTTAATGGGGTTAGTCATACATTAACTGCCTTGTGGAGATAGTGGTTTCAGTTTCCCTGAGCATGTACTCCCTCCTTCCCTCGGTTAGCCTTGTTTTTCATTCTCATAGCCGCCCAGGCTCCAGCCTCATCACACCAAAGATCCACCAATGCCGCCCAGGACTCGTCTTTTCCATAACACCAATTTGGACACGCCTACATAATGAAAGCATAATGGCATGTCAACACGTAATGGTGAAATGTACCACAAGGTAGTGAAAGCATAATGAAAAATCTTTTATACTTACCGCCAAGTACTCGTGCCTCTCCAAGGTAATGCCCATCCTCCGCGCTTCTTCCTTGGACATCTTCACACCAAGAGCATCGTGATAGTATGTCGAGATGGCCACATAGCGCACCTCGTACTGCATCTGGCGGGCCTTCTTCTTGCATTGGCGCAGCACGATCTAGTCCGCTCTAGCCCTGTGCTCCGGAAGAACTCGATAGAATTTCTACAATCATGCATGAAACAAGAATGGAAGAAGCCATGAGTTAAATCATTCATGAAACTAGAATGGACTTGTGCTTCTGAAGAGAACTCACCCAGAAAGTAGTGATCACGGCCTTGGCATGGGTCTCATGGTCCGCGTGGAGGGCCGCTTCCCAGTGGTCCCAGCTCGTGGCCAAAACCCGACGGTCCGGCTGCCTGACTGGATCCGGACAGTACAACCCCGGCCAGTATAACTTCAACAAGACGGTGATGAGGCCGTTGGGAATATGGACCCCTTTAGAATATATCCAGTTGCTGCAAAAGAATGAACTATTAGCATGTGACAAGCAAAATAAATAACAACCGGAATAAGCATGTGACAAGCAAAATAATGAAATTATTACAAAGTGGAACTTACTCTTTTCCCGTGGGCTCAATGAGCCACTTCTGCTCCTCAGTAGCAGGAACCTGCTTTGGTAGCTTTGCGTTACCACGCAGCCACCCCTTGTTGTCAATCCCCTTCCCGTCACCACCCTCCTCCTCGCCTGCCTCCCCCTCCCCAACCTCCTCCTCGCCTGCCTCCTCCTCCACCTCCTCCTCGTCCTCCTCCTCCCCAGAGTGTACCTCACTAGAGGAGGGTACCTCACTAGAGGAGGGCCTCGAAGACAACACCCCTAAGTCGGTGAGGGTGTGCTCTTTCTGGCCGCGACCCCCTGTAGTGGCTCTCCCCCCACCACCTCGCCCTCTAGAGGCTCCCCCTGCCCCCTCCTCCTCTAGGGGCACCTCTCCCTCGACCTCCCTGTGAGGAGTCATCGTCAAGTAGCCGAGGGGGAGGATTACGTGCTCGACCACTCCGACTAGGCAGGCGGACGACCTTGCGTAGGAAACCCACGCCGTCGGCCTTCCCCTTGCCCATGTTCCACGAACCTGCATTGAAAAGAGAATAAGCAATTAGTAAATTAATGAAATGAAGGAAAAGGCATGATAATAAACACATTAATAAAATGCATAAAAAGGCATATTTCTAAACTATAGAAAAAAAGACTTGAAACGTACATCTGCTAGAACCCATATGAATCATCACTGTTGTAACCTCTTTCTCGGTCCGTCTCATCATCACTATCAATCATATCATCTTCATTGTCCGACAGAGGTGGAGGCTCTTCCTCGTCGTCAGCGTCTTTGTTTAACTTTTCTAGCATAAGTATGTCATTTTCATTGACAATGGTCTCACCATCATTCCGTGCATCGTCGACGTTTGGATCCACATCATCATCACCTAATGGTCTAACGTCATCGTTTCTAACCACATCATCATCATCATCAGGTTGCTCTTGATAGAACACTCCCTCGTATGTCATGGGGTTAATGTTGTAGTAATCGTCTTCATTCGGGTCTGGTAGCTTACCATGTGGCGACACCTTGAATACAACTTCCCAACCCTTTAGATACACTTTCTGGCATGGGTAAGGCAGATAATATACTTGTGTAGCTTGGGTAGCCGCAATGAAGAGATCGGCTCCGGCATAGACGGTTGATGGTTTAACTTCGACCAAACCAATGGAAGGCGTATGTTTTACCCCCTCCCGCGGATCGAACCATCAGCATTTGAACACAGGCAGACTTAGGGTCTCACGCCCCTGGCGTAATTTAACCTCGTATATATTTTGTACCCTTCCGTAGTAGTCTACTGAATTTTGACCGGGGGTGTACACTCCGGTATTTATAGTTTTGGGATCGGACCGACTATTTTGGCGCTCCTCTGTATGGAAGCGATACCCATTCACATCATACTTTTTACATGTCATGACGGCAGGGTCAAAACCCATGGAAACCCATCTCAATTCATCATCCATAGATATGTTCGGATCTTTTCCCTACAAGTATAATGGAAATTGTTGCGTGCATTAGTTCGGTTAACTAATAAATGTTGAACTAGGTATTTAATAGGGGAGTGTGGAAAATTACTTTCTCCATGAACCAAGCAACAAAATTTTTACATCCAGGGTTTCCATGACGGAGAAGAGTAAGTGCCTCCGCCTCAGTAGGAGGATTCACTCCCGTCCATTCCTCTTGAACGAAATCACTAAAAAAAGAAAAGCGGTGTTGGACCGAGACTAAGTGAACATGGAACATGATGATGTGGAAGACATAAAGGAATGGTGTAGTGGTATTACCTCATCCACACTTCCTCAACTTCCTTGATGTTGTGCAAGATATAGAACATGAGGTCCTCCCACTCTTGTCGTGGCATGTTATAAGATTTCGAGGCCCCAGCCCTCCCACCTTGCGCGTTGAATAGATCGAGCCTGGGTTAATACTTGGGCTCTTCTATATTGTATCGAGGCACCTTGTTATGCAGATGGGGAACGTGGTCTGGATAGTATGACGTCTTGAGGTCTGACACCTCCTCTAGGATAACTGCCTCAGCTATGGAAGCTTCAATCTTAGCTTTGTTTCCACATTTCCGTCGGAGATGCTTGTTCTGCCTCTCAGGGTTGTACTGCCAGCGATTCTGCATAGGCCCCCCAACAATACCTTGTTCGCGAGGTGCAGAATGAGATGTGTCATCGGAGTAAAGAAGCCTGGCGGAAAGATCTTCTCTAGCTTGACTATCAACGCTGGTGCCTTCTTATGCAATTTTTCAATCACCTCTTTACTTACTTCTTTAGCACAGAGCGTGCGGAAGAAATGGCTAAGCTCGGCAAGCACTCGCCAGACATGCTCGGGGACATAGCCTCGAACCATCACCGGCATTATCCGCTCAATCCATACATGGTAGTCATGACTCTTCAGGCCGGTCACTTTGCCCGTTGAAAGATTGACTCCCTTACTTATATTCGATGCATAACCATCGGTGAACTTCAAAATTTGTTTCAGCCAGATAAGTACTTTTTTTTTCTGGCGGTTTAAGGACAAAGTCAGCATCTGGCTTGAACCAGTTTTTTCGACCGCCTGTGGGAGGCTTCATGTTCAGGCGTGGTCTATCACAAATTCTCTGTTGATCGACTCTAGCTTTAACATTATCCTTCGTCTTATCAGGAATGTTGAGGATCATGTGGAAAAGGGACTCTGCCACATTCTTTTCGGTGTGCATCACATCAATATTGTAAGGAAGTTTGAGGTCCTTGAAATAGGGAATCTACGAGAATGGGGTAATGTGAGTCCAGTTGTGCGTCTCACCATATCCCTCGAAGCCTTTGGCTTTGGCTTTGCCTTTGCCTTTGACTTTAAGCTTGAGAGCTTTTAGCTAAGCAAGAATATCTGCCCCCGAAAATGTTGGAATCTCGGTTACTTCATGAACAACCTAGCCTTTCCTGAAGTTCTTCTTGTCTTCCCTGTCTGGATGGTCTGGAGGGAGGAACTGCCGATGCAGGTCAAAGGCTACATACTTGCCACCCGTACTCAGCCAAATCATCCGCAGAGCCTGCATGCACACTGGGCATGGCATCTTCCCACTTGTACACCATCCGTATAATAGAGCATAGCCGGGAAAGTCATGCATGCAATAGTGCAACCAAACTTTCATCAAGAAATTTCTCTGCAGATCCCGGTCGTATGTCAACCTCGGAAAGTACCAAGAATAGTGCAAAGCATCCACCAGCGGCTGCATAAACACACCCAATTGCTTCCCCGGGTATTTAGGCCCCGGAATGATGAGCGACAAGAACATGGTCTTCCGTTGCATTAGGGCACCAGGAGGAAGATTGAGCGGAATTACAAACACAGGCCAGCAGCTGTATGGATTGGACGACATACCATATGGATTCAACCCATCACCTGATATGGCTATTCTGACATTCCCAGCCTCGGCTGCTTCCTCGGGGTATTCTTCATCGAACGACTTCCATGCTTCCCCTCCCGATGGATGTACAATTTTTTTGGATTGTACCTTATACCTTCCTTGTGCCACTTCATCATTTTGGCAGACTCCTTCGTGATGAAAAGGCGCTGCAGTCTTTTTATAAAATCAAGATACCGAAGAACCTTAACGGGGATGGTTAGCTGCTTTTTCTCACCATCCTCACCGACCACCTCAATGTACCGAGACGAACCGCACTTCCTACAGTACTTGTCATCCGCATACTCGTGCCTAAACAAAAGGCAATTCTTTGGGCAAACATCTATTTTCTCATAATCCATAGAGAGTGCCTTCATGATTTTCTTTGCATCGTACATGCTTTTCGACAGTTCATGACCCTCAGGGAGGCTGTTAGCCCATACTCCCAGGAATGCTTCGAAGCATTTCTGGCTACAGCCGTACTCAGCCTTGACTGCAATCAGTTGCGAGATGGCATCAAGCTGAGATATTTTCGCACCCGCATAAAGAGGTTTCTTCGACGAGGCCAAGACCTCCAAGAAGGCCTTTGCGGTTGCCTCCGGCTCCTCCGGTTCATTCTCTGAAGGTGTCGCATTTGCCGTTTCTGCAACAATGACATCATCTAGCATGTCCCTGACCCCGTCATCCTCATATCCATCGATGCGTTGTCGCATCACCTCCTCTCTACCACGGTCCTGCTCGGCTATGTTTATCGGCGGCATGTCAAAGTTTGGCATATATCCGTGCGTGTGAAGGTGCTCACTCATGTCCGTCTGATTTCTACGGTGACGTCTAGCACATCTCGCACAGGGGAATGGTGGGATAATTCTCATTGGATGACGGAATATCTCCTTTAAATACACATCAGTTTTCGCGATCCACTCTGATGTTACTCGATTCCGACGGATAAAACCACTGTACATCCACTGATTATCTGCCATCCTTTGCTTTTTTGCAAGCCACACAACATTATTAAGGATTCACTTAAATTAATCACATCAAATTTTCAGTTTCTACCGCGTTGAATCCACCTACATCTCTAATAGGTAAAGATGGGTCCTAATCCCACCCGAGGATGTGTAGATTGAGTACGTTCTCCATTCTACCCCGTTCCGAGACAAAATTTCGGCAGCACCTCCCCGCTGTTCTCCAGATACACGTCTCGGCAAATAGCCGAGAGAATGTGCTTCGGAGAACAATGGGGAGGCGTCGCTGAAATCCTATCTCGGAACGGGGTAGAACATGGAGAACATACCCAATCTACACATCCTCGGGCTGTCCGTGGAAAATGCTGGACAATTCGAAAGAGCTGCGGTGATAAATATGCAATTGAATGCATATTTATCGATGCAACCCTTTTGGACGGGAGACGCCTAGGTTACGCTAGTTGACTTGAGAATGAAATCTAGTGATATGAAAAAATGGAGGAGATGGACTTGTACCTCACCCTCGGCTGTAGAGGAAGTAGTCGAACAACAGAGAGATGCTCAGGGGGACCAATGCGTCGTATAATGGTCACTTCAATGAAATGGGACACCAAAAAGCCAGCAAAATCCATCGCGACAAAAAATTTAGAACATCACAATCATCATCATCATCATCTCAAAAATCATTGAAGCATAAAAAATATCACCATCTATCATCCACATCATCATCTAACAATCATCTATCATCGGTCATCATCATCATCTCAAAATCATCGAAGCATAAAAATCATCATTATCTCTCCTCATCTAAAAATCATCATCATCTAAAAGAAATCCATATGAACAAGTTATGAACATCACCATTTTTCTCAAATAAGTATTCTTTAGCAAGACCATTAAGTGTCAATAAATATTTCATCATTGATTTGTAGCAACACCATCATGATCAAAATACCACCGTGCAAAAAGTATATAATCACACATCACATAACAACATTCACACTTCAACTTAAAAAAAACTCATATTGCTAATAACATCCATTGTTCAATATTTTGCAAACTAACTACATCTAACAAATATGACATACATTCCATCATCTATGCATTCATCCACCTAAAAACAGTACCAAAACACTAAAAAAGAAGAAAAAAACTCACGTAGAGGGCCGGCTGGTCGGGTCGGAGGAGAGGGCGGCGACGGTTGGGGGCGATGATGAGCTGCAGCACGGGGAGGGCCGGTTGCTCCAACCGGCCGGGAAGGGGGCGCCGGACCCGCGGCCGGAGTCGAGCCCTTATGGGCCGGTGCGGGCACAGACGGCGGCGACGCAGGGCGGGTGCGGACGGGGCGGCGTGGGGCGGGGAGGTGCGGGGCGGGGAGGAGGTCGGGGCGGGCACGGGGGGGGGGAGGACGGCGGGGAGGCGCGGGGCGGGCAGGACGGCGGCGCGGGTCGGGAGGACGGCGACGCGGCGCGGGTCAGGGCGGGGACGATGGCGGCGCGACACGGGAAGAGGGTGGCGGCGGCGGTTGGGAGAGAGAAACGAGTGGAGGAGAGGAGACGTGCAGCGAGTGGAGGAGAGGAGGGCGTGCAGCGACTAGGGTTGGACCTAAGCCGACGGCCTAGCCGTCGGCATAGGCTTGGTCCCACCTGCCAGCAACAGAGCCGAGTGGAAAAGGTATGAGATATGCCGACGGCCTAGCCGTCGGCATAGGTACTTTGCATTTTATAATTTTTTTATTACGGCATTTTTTAATATATTTTTACGGCATATTTATTTTTTATAAATTCAATTATTACTATTTTTTAGTTTGTCGTGTGTAACCTGTGGTGGCCGTTTCCCCCCTTCGAGAGATGGCGGCAGCGACGCCCGTGAGGGTGGCACACCCCGGAGCCGCGGGGAGGGTGGCGGCGGCTAAGTCTGGAACCCCCTCACAAGTCTTGCGTAGGTGGCCTCTCACAAGTCTGGAAGTGTTGTGGCGGGTGCAAACGCCCGGCACACGTCTCTGGGGTGTGCCCCCCCTCACGGACGGCGCCGCCGCCGACATCTGGAGGGGGGAAACGGAGGGGAAACGGATGCGTCGGGTCTACGCGGAGGGGATCTTGCCGTGGGTTTGGCCCGGATGTTGCTCCAAAGTGTTCCTATGGGCTGACCTAACACAACCGTGTGGATACGTCCACTTCTCAAAGCCCGTCCGTGCAAAGTCAAAGGGGTAGATCCCGTGGTCAAATGCTACAGGGTTAGGCGGGACGGGGGCCCTCGGGGGTAGGAATGCCACCCGAGCGTCGCACCGGGCCCTCATACATGCGGGGTGGTGTGGTGGCATGTCCGAAGAGGCGGCACGCGTCTCCGGGGTGTGCCTCCCCCCCACGGACGGCGATGACACAGTAGTAGACGTTCTGCGGCAACGATGCGGTGTGAATATTATCAAATACTCGAAGCGCGATAAAATCATGAGTTTTTTACACGACGTGGGCACATGTGCTGTAGGACTGACGTGGGCACACGCGTCTCCGGGGTTTGGCCCCCTCCAATGATGGCGGCACTGCCTTGCGTGCAGGGGGGCACACCGCAGAGCCCCAAGACGGACGTCTACGCATGCCTGAACACTTTCACATATGCATCGGGACCCGTGCGATGTTCCGGTGACATAGCTACACCCCGAATCCCCCCACCAACCAGAATTCCCTCCGTTTCGACCGTTTCCCCCCTCCGTGACACGGCGATAGCGACGTTCGTAACGGGGGGCAACCGATATATCATCGGGGTATGTTTATTTAGATAAGGCATAATTATCTTATGCAAAAACAAAACTAAAATAAAGTAAAAATAACAAAATAAAGTAAAAATAAAAATATAAAGTAAAATAAATGTATGCCGACGGCAAGGCCTCTCACAAGTCTGGAAGTGTTGTGGCGGGTGCAAACGCCCGGCACGCGTCTCCGGTGTGTGCCCCCCCTCACGGACGACACCGCTGCCGGCACCTGGAGGGGGGGGGGACGGACGCGTCGGGTTCCTACGCCTGCCACCATGCTTCTACAACCTTAGGAGGGCCACCACAACACCTGGCGGCATTACTACCCCCCAGGTACCCCGTCCCGTCTAACCCTGACACAGACGACCGTCAGGTCTATCCCTTTGACTTTCGCTGGACATAGTTTGACCGGTGGACCTTTCCATGATGAATACCTGAGTTTTTAATAAATTCAATTATTACGTTTTTTAGATTTTTAGTTTACCGTGTGTATGGGACCCGGTGTGTGCAAAGTCAAAGGGCTAGATCCCGTGGTCAAACTCTAAAGGGTTAGCAATGCCACCGGATTGTCGCACTGGGCCCTCATACATGCCGTACGGTGTGGTGGCATGTCCGAAGAGGCAGCACGCGTCTCCGGGGTGTGCCCCCCCTCACGGACGGCGCCGCCGCCGGCACCTGGAGGGCGGGAACGGACGCGTCGGGTCTACACAGAGGGGATCTTGCCGTGGGTCTGGCCCGGATGTTGCTCCAAAGTGTTCCTATGGGCTGACCTAACACAACCGGGTGAATACGTCCACTCGTCAAAGCCCGTCCGTGCAAAGTCAAAGGGGTAGATCCCGTGGTCAAACACTACAGGGTTAGGCGGGACGGGGGCCCTAGGGGGGTAGCAATGCCACCGGAGCGTCACATCGGGACCTCATACAAGCCGCGTGCCGGGTGCCTACGCCTGCCACCATGCTTCTACAACCTTAGGAGCGCCACCGCAACACCTGGCGGCATTGCTACCCCCAAGGTACCTCGTCCCGTCTAACCCTGACACAGACGACCGTCGGTTCTATCCCTTTGACTTTCGCTGGACGTAGTTTGACCGGTGGACCTTTCCATGATGAATACCGGAGTTTTTAATAAATTCAATTATTACGTTTTTTAGATTTTTAGTTTACCGTGTGTATGGGACCCGGTGCGTGCAAAGTCAAAGGGCTAGATCCCGTGGTCAAACTCTAAAGGGTTAGCAATGCCACCGGATTGTCGCACCGGCCCTCATACATGCGTACGGTGTGGTGGCATGTCCGAAGAGGCAGCACGCGTCTCCGGGGTGTGCCCCCCCCCTCACGGACGGCGCCGCCGCCGGCACCTGGAGGGGGGAAACGGACGCGTCGGGTCTACACGGAGGGGATCTTGCCGTGGGTCTGGCCCGGATGTTGCTCCAAAGTGTTCCTATGGGCTGACCTAACACAACCGGGTGAATACATCCACTGGTCAAAGCCCGTCGTGCAAAGTCAAAGGGGTAGATCCCGTGGTCAAACACTACAGGGTTAGGCGGGACGGGGCCCTAGGGGGTAGCAATGCCACCGGAGCGTCGCACCGGGACCTCATACAAGCCGCGTTCTGGGTGCCTACGCCTGCCACCATGCTTCTACAACCTTAGGAGGGCCACCGCAACACCTGGCGGCATTGCTACCCCCAGGTACCCCGTCCCGTCTAACCCTGACACAGACGACCGTCGGGTCTATCCCTTTGACTTTCGCTGGACGTAGTTTGACCGGTGGACCTTTCCATGATGAATACCGGAGTTTTTAATAAATTCAATTATTACGTTTTTTAGATTTTTAGTTTACCGTGTGTATGGGACCCGGTGCGTGCAAAGTCAAAGGGCTAGATCCCGTGGTCAAACTCTAAAGGGTTAGCAATGCCACCGGATTGTCGCACCGGGCCCTCATACATGCCGTACGGTGTGGTGGCATGTCCGAAGAGGCAGCACGCGTCTCCGAGGTGTGGCCCCCCTCACGGACGGCGCCGCCGCTGGCACCTGGAGGGGGGGGGGGAACGGACGCATCGGGTCTACACGGAGGGGATCTTGCCATGGGTCTGGCCCGGATGTTGCTCCAAAGTGTTCCTGTGGGCTGACCTAACACAACCGGGTGAATACGTCCACTGGTCAAAGCTCGTCCGTGCAAAGTCAAAGGGGTAGATCCCTTGGTCAAACACTACAGGGTTAGGCGGGACGGGGGCCCTAGGGGGGTAGCAATGCCACCGGAGCGTCGCACCGGGACCTCATACAAGCCGCGTGCCGGGTGCCTACGCCTGCCACCATGCTTCTACAACCTTAGGAGGGCCACCACAACACCTGGCGGCATTGCTACCCCCCAGGTACCCCGTCCCGTCTAACCCTGACACAGACGACCGCCGGGTCTATCCCTTTGACTTTCGCTGGACGTAGTTTGACCGGTGGACCTTTTCACCTTGTTGTCATAGCCCAGCCATAGCTACACCCCCACACAGTCCCGGCACAACCCACCCCAAGATTCCCTCTGCGGCCGGCCCGACGTGGCCGTTTCCCCCCCCGGGGCACGGCGGCATCGACGCCCGTGAGGGTGGAGGGGGCACACCCCGGAGCCGCGTGCCTGCGCCTGCCACCACGTTTCCACAACCGTAGGAGGGCCCACCGCAACACCTGGCGGCATTGCTACCCCCCACAGGTACCCCGTCCCGTCTAACCTCTCCGTGACACGACGGAAGAAGGCCCGTGTGGGGGGCAATCGATATATGTTTTCTGTACATTTAAGTTAATGAAATTAGTATTGGAGAAAAATAAAAATAAAAAGAGAAAATAATAAATATAAAATATTATTAGAAATCTATGCCTACGGCAAAGCCGTCGGCATAGCTACGGCCACGGAATGGTAGAGCCCTGGATTGATGATGTGGCGTAGGGAGGGGATCGATGACGTGGCAAAAACCATGGGCCAGGCCTATGCCGACGGCCTAGCCGTCGGCATAGAAATGCCACCCCACGGGACCGGCGAACGCCGTGGATCGATGACGTCAGCATAGTTATGCCGACGGCCACCGTTAGCCCGTCGGCGTAGCCTGACACCGTCAAACTGCCGTCACCGCCCGGATAGACGGGCCCACGCGATATGCCGACGGCCTACTCTATGCCGACGGCCGCCGTAGGTATATTCTAAGCAACGCCGACGGCTGATCTTTGCCGACGGCCCCCGTCGGCATAGAGGGCCATACGCCGACGGCCTTTCTACGCCGACGGCTTTAGCTGGGCCGTCGGGGTATGCCCATCTATGCCGACGGGGGCCGTCGGCATATATTTGGCCGTCGGCAACACAAGTTTTTCTGGTAGTGAGCCGCAGCTGAAAAGAACTGCTAGGCCCTAATGTTTGATGTCTCGGAGTATTTGAGGTTGAGCCCTCTTTTTTATTTTTTTTTATTTCGCGCGACGACTCTTTTAGTACGGGATATTGTTTTATCTATCAACATAATGTTGCGTGCTTCAGCGCGCTAAAAAAAAGCGCCATATTTGGACGCAATCTGTGAGGCGGGGATTATAAATTCCCTAGCGACTGCGAGCCTCCCAAGCACCAAGTTCGATCAAACTCGAGTCATGGTTGCGAAGCCGGGGAAACGTTGATCCAGGCCTGGTCCAAAGATGTCAGTCAGACCCAATAATAAGCAGTGAAGCGTCAACCTCAGCGCCTTTCTTTCAAGCAAAGCTCGCCGGAGTTGCTTCCCTTGCTCGTATATCTTGCACCCAAAGCAACAATCGGACAGCACGGGTACTACTAGTCTGTGCAGAACAAAACCCATAAGCAACCGGTCCATTACTCCTCCGGCCAAGACCATATCGCATACTCGTCATGGAACCATATGGTTCATTCATAATAAAAGAGAGAAAAGTGAGGTAAGGGAAGAGGAGAAGATGATGCTCGACAAGGGCTCCCTGGACCTGGTGCTGGTGCCGTGCGGCCTGCTCATCATGTTCGGCTACCACCTCATCCTCCTCTACCGGATCCTCCGGCATCCGGCCGCCACCGTCATCGGCTACGAGAATCACAACAAGCTGGCGTGGGTTCGCCGCATGGCCCAGGTAACTGCAGCGGTTCCTTCCCTTGCAGGAACCATGAGGACTTTCCTTCATCTGCTCTCCTGTTTGCTGGCAGGCGGCTCCGGAGGAGACCGGGCTGGCGCTGAGCGTGATCTCCAGCAGTATCGCAGCGTCCACGAACCTGGCCTCGCTGTCCATCGCGCTGGGCTCGCTCATCGGCGCCTGGGTCAGCAGCACAAGCAAGGTGTTCATGACGGAGCTCGTCTACGGCGACAACAGCCAGGCGACGGCGGCGGTCAAGTACATCTCCCTCCTCGTCTGCTTTCTGGTGTCCTTCACTTGCTTCATCCACTCCGCAAGGTAGCTTGCCGGCCGCTTTGCCAAACCTTAGATTAAGACCGATTTCTCAAAGACGACTCAGCATCTGGTTGCTCTGCAACTGATCAGGTACTACGTCCAAGCCAGCTTCCTGGTGACCACGCTGGACTCGGACGTCCCGGCGAGCTACATGCAGCATGCGGTGATCCGGGGCGGCAACTTCTGGTCCATGGGGCTCCGAGCACTCTACTTCGCAACGACGCTGCTGATGTGGATATTCGGGCCGATACCGATGTTCGTCTGCTCAGTGTTCATGGTGGTCATCCTACACATGCTGGACAGCAACTCCCTGCCACTGCACCAGTACCAGTTTACAGTCAGGAAACGGCCTGATCAGGGGGCTCTGGCTTCTATTCTAGCTACAAGCCAACCAAGTCCTCGAAATGCGATTATCAACAACCCGATATTATCGCCTGTAACATTCTTCAGTTGATCATGTAAATATTTTGTTACAGAACCTGCACGTACGTGCCAAGTTCCGTCACATGTGAGGAATGATCAGCCACACAATTCTCATTGCAAGTATTCCATCCCTGAAACAAATGAGATGCAGAGAAATCGGAATCAACCGATATAATCACGACATCGTCATCTACTCGTCAAACATGGTATCCAAGTTCATGGTTCATCTGGTGGGTTAGCATACTGATTTTGACAGGGTTCCATCCAAAATTCCTATCGTGAAATCCATGTTAAGCACTACACTAGCCCACTACTTCTATTTTTTCTACATACAGTAGAACTATTGGGACACTGGGGTCCTTCTCATTGGCTTCAGCAGATTTCTTATTGTCTCGCTTCTTGTGCTTGTATTTCAACCTGAATTGCTCTTTTTTGTTCTTCTCGCAACCTTTCTTGTGCTTCTTGTAAATGACTATGGAAGCTAGTTATGGACAGAACTAATATTAGCTTGGAGGCGTTAGACTAAGGATGATGAATTTTCAGTCTACTAGCAAGTCTTTTTAAAAACAATCGGCCTCTGCATCAAATGATGCACATAACCATTTTGTTAAGCAAGATAGCAACAAAGTACGTAGTTCAACTCATATTTGCAAGCAAACTCGAACGTAAAGGAATAAAATGACACAACCGGTTAAAATAGGACCAGATGACTAAACACATATTCTACTATTGGACCGTTACCCAAACAGGTTGTACGTATCCCATGCTACCATCTCCGAGCGATTGTATCCATAGGCCATATGCTCCCTGACTTCCGCACGGCTGAGTAACGACCATGTGTGAATCCTTCCAGATGCCATGGCCCACAAAAAAATTTGTGATGCTTCGATTAAATATAACGTCATTCAAGCGATTCCAAATGGCCCAAAGTAATGCACACACTCCAACTCAAATATGTGTCTGTCTTAGACTCTACCCCATTTAATCATGTCCCAAATACATTAACTGGCACATGTATTGTACGCCACGATAACCTGACTAGTGGGAAAATATGTTGGATTGATTCGTCTTGATCACAAAAACAACACCTTTTACCAAAAAGGTTTTAGCCTCGCTTTATATATAAAGCAAACTGCCCAAACCAAATATCCATATATAGGTTCACACCACACACACGCGAAGAGTCAACACAAAGAGTATTGAAAGGGATTAATACTGAGGGCACAGCTTACCAAGCCCTGTAAACAGAAAAAAAAACACAAGGCACAACGTGCAAGAACCCAAGGAGCGGGCCAAGGATCCAGTACCCTTCCTTCTAGGTATTCCCAAGTTGTTATTAGTAAAGATCACTTCTTTACGCACAAACCACATAAAGACCTAATAGCAAGTCTACTAGCAAGTAGCTATGTGAACTAGTAGCTATGGACTAATCGCATAGATGATAAACAAATCGAATTTATAATCTATAATATCTAAATAGTTTATCCCCACTATCCTATTTCTCTTGACATGCAAGCTATCTACATCATCAAGTAGGTCCATTAGTTCATTTCCCTTGACATGCAACCATACCACCACATCACATGTGCCATGTCAGCAGCCCTGGTCCGACCAGTAGTTAATTTCCACACGTAACAACTAATTAGAGCACATCCACGGAGAAAAAAGCCAATGCGTATCTTCCTAAGAAAAAAACATCATCGTTTCCCCAAGAGTGGAAGGCTAGTAGCCCCCTCTCTCGCTCCACCTGTAGAAAACATTTAAGTTTCTGGTGATAATCACCCCATTTACATCTTTTCATTATTTCTTCCTCCACACAAGGCATTCCAAACGTCCTTCCTTTTCATCTCCTCCATTTTGCAACCGATAGACCTTTGTTTCTCTCTTCATCTTCTCCCCGACGGGCCTCCCTATTAAGCCTCCCACACCAAAGCTGGGTATCCACATCCCTTTAAAAGATCTACAGTATTTTTTCGATAAAGGGTGGATTTTATTGACTCAAAATGAAGCATCAAGAAGATACAGACATAAAGAGCACACACCCGACCTCTGCATAGTTAGGATGCACACAGCCAACACCAACACACTCACACTAAAAAACGCCGGCAAAAAGTAAAGTCATACAAGACCAAAGCTATGCCTAAGCGAGTAAAAAAAACCTATGATCAAAACAATGACCGACAAACTACATCGACGACCATATCCGCACCAATCATCTCTTGACACCACAAGGACAACGAAAAAGTTCTTCAACAACAATGCCTTCAACAAGCCAACGATGCTCAAACACCGCCGTTACCGGATCCGACCACCAATGATCAGAATCTAGGTTTTCACCCTGAAGAAGCAAGTCCGAGCATATCCATGCAATGCCTTCAACAAGGTAACGATGCAAAAACATCGCCATTGCCAGGTAAAACCAACATGGGTTAGACCTTGGATTTTCATCCCGGAGCTCGAGACCGGATACTAGAAGCACCACCAGATCGAAGTCAACCATGTGTTATCCCCGCCACTTTCCACGATCCCAGCAGCTACATGCACTGGACTAGAATCCACCACGCCATTGCGCAACCATACCCTCTGCGTCAAATCGCCGTCTGTAGCCTCCCAACCATCCACCAACGGTGGCATGCCTTCCGAAGGCCGACGAGCGGATCAGAGCTGCACTCAGCCAACCACCGCTGTATCGACAACCACTGAAAGTCCGAAGAGCTGCCATCAAGCATCATATTTGTCCTGATCCGTGCCGGCATCATGCGCGTCAACAGCGGTATCAAACATGCCAGATCAGATTGCCCGTGCACCACCACAGCCGCCGCAACAATACATACACCGAGAGTCTCCTGCCAGGCCGTCAACCGAGCCGGTAGGAGCAGGCCCGCCTCAGGCCGTGGTAGATCCGGGACAACGCACACAGGATACCATACGCGCGCCGTCGGGCGGGACAGGACGTACGAAGCCGCCGAACACGAGCGCGTAGCTGACCTCCGTGGCGATGAACCGCCGTACACCAGCTCTCATAGCATGCTGCATCTCCGGGAAGGACGAGCGCGTGGCTAGAGCGCAGCGCTGCCGAGCTCCAAGATCGAGGGTCATGGGAAGAAGGGACAGGACATGGGTGGAGACGGAAGAGGCCTAGCAGCCCGCCGCCGTCGACCGGCAAGCCGGCCGGCGGCGGCGGCGAGGAGGGAACGGTGGAGAGGCTTTTTGGGTGGCGGCGCTGGACGCCTCGTGAGTCGCCGAGCGACTCGCGAGGCCTGTTAGGTTTTCGGATGCTTGATCTACAGTATTAAGTTTCGTGTTGGAATCAATTGCTCGTAGCGCTGGTACCCCTGAATTTACCACCAACGTGCATAAAAGTTGAAGTCTGCGTCAACATCAACCTCCCCGAGCACCGTCATCGCCATCGCACCACGCCTCCCCAAGGATCTCTTCTCCGCCTCTCCAAGGTCTCTTCTCGGACCACGTTTCCCTCACTGCCACCAACACCTCATCCAGGTCCTGATTCCCCAGATCTCACTGTCATGGCCTTCTTTGTTAGTTTGGTTGTACTTGAGGTAATTTTGATATAGTTCCGCTTTGAATTTTGCGGCATTGATCGCACAACAGAGTTGGTTACTGAAGGACAAGTAGCAGACGCGGTGTATGCCTGCAACATGACCAAGAGGTTGGAACGAATCAGCTCCTAAAGGCTCCCCAAGATCCGGCGCTCCTAGGTGATGATGCTACCTACAGCCCCCCATGCTCAGGTTCGTAGTGCTATAGATTGAATAGGACATCAATTTTTTTTCCTGATGTGTTTAACTGTACGTAGAATAATATCAAGGCACTGGAAATCGTGTTGGGGCACAAGGTGGACCTCATGCACGAATGACAGTGTGACCTCAAGTCAGATGCGCTCTACGAACGATGTTGTGTACTGCCTGTGGCGTTTCCACTCCCAGTGACTTCATGAACAAGTCTGCAATACATTGACGGTGCTGAGGACTTTGTCCGTGGTCAGGTAGATAACCCCTTAATCACCTTTGTTGGTCTCACACCCCGCACGGTCTGACTGTGTTCCTCCTACAAATGATGCTGGGCACGACAAATGAGGAATCCCTTTTGCCTTCTACTACATGCCATCACGCCCTTCTGCTGGCACTACGTTTCTCATTTCTCCATGGCTCCATTCCAAATTCCTGTACCATCTTGCTTCACTATGAGGTTATCATATAGGATTGTTGATTATCCACTGCCTTTTTGTAATTATTATATATGTTCATAGATAGTGAACGTGTTTGTATTATTTGCAATCTCACAATGCATCTTTATTTGTTGGTCTCTTGGATTGTTGTCAAACTGTTCTATCAGATTTCTTATATCAGAACCATAAAGCACAAATTGCTATGGTACATGGATGGTTGAACTTGATTTAACTCACCAGAAACTGTAGGAAATCTTGGTGCTGCAAATAAATAAGATATCAGATGGTTGCTCAGTTCTTACTTAGTATGCGTTACCTCTCTTATCTCATGGGCATATCCCTGAATTTCATTTTTCAGTGATTACGACTCGGCTAGACAAATTTTAACATTTCCTGTACAGGTTAATAAATGTCTCTTTTTAATCCACTACTACGAGCCAACTAAGGTGGTGTTTGGTTCTCTAGTCCTAGGACTTTTTTTAGTTTTATAATAATCCAAGCGCTCAACATCAAACATTGTTTACTGAGCTCCTGAACCATTCTAATTCAACGACACAACTTGTAATAACAAAAATGATTTATCAGTCACTGAAGCAGAAATGATTGGCTAAACAAGTTCAAGTTTACACGGGCTAAAGTAAACCAAAATGCCGTTGAGGGGTCCAAAACTGAACTCAAGGCTTGAACACCACATAGAAAAATATTTTGACTACAGTATCACACATACCGGGTTGCGCTCTTGCTGTTGTATTTTAACACAAAGTTCTTGAGCAGCAAAATCTTTCAACGATCTCCGCTTGCCTTCCTAACTTGAAACAAGTGTCAGTACAATGCTAAAAAATCTTATTAATCATAGATATTTAGAAAGTATCAAATGCTTTCATCTCTCTCTCTCTTCCATTTCAGCAGGATCCTAACAAAAAGTATCAAATGCTCTCGGTGACTCAGTCGTGGGCACCTAATTAATGAAACGATTTCATTCTTCTTCATCATCCTTTTACAACACCTCACGTCACAAACCCTTTCCTGGGCAACATCATCAATCTGCATGGCATGAAGGTTATATGAAACACCTCCTCATGAGAATGAAGATGACATGAAGCATATGCCTTAGAGATTTTGCACATATTGGGCTACAAAATGGTATTATTTCAGATATGTCAACCGCCCAGCCATGGGAAGATCATCATACACTTGGAACGACCGGCAATCTTTTATTTATTCGCCCACCTCTTGAACACAATGCAATTGCTAACCCCCCCCCCCCCCCCCCCCCCCCCTCGCGCGTTTAAAAACACATGGTGACTTTCCGGGAGAATAAGTCTGAAGGGAAGCGAAAAAGCAACAAAGGAAGTTGCTAAGGCGTCTAAGGTTGCGCAAGATGATCCAGTATTAGAGGATGATGGCTAAACTAATTAAGCCCAATCGATGGAAGAAAAGATTTGCAAAAGCTCCAAAGCATATTGCAATTACCCGAGAAAATCAAATATTTGCCATTTTCAATACGGGGCTTCTCAAAATTGCCATTGTCAAGATTGGCTGGGCAAAAATGCCATTCTTCTCTCTGCACATTGATTACCATCAGTGACGGATCCAGGATTTGAAGTTACCCGGGACGGACTTTTAGAGAAAATATAATTTTGAAGCCACGGTGCAATGAAAGAAGACAATGAACAAAATTAATGGGCTAGGTAGTATGGATCCAGGCAAGACGATCAATACAACCAATATTGCAATGTAGCTTTATTCTCAAGGAGAAAAATATATAACGTGACAAACAAATCATTTAAGGCCTAATTCTTATGCTCATATATAGAACATCCAATTTGGTACGTAATTAAATTTCCCTAAAAAAATCAGCATTTAACTTTGAAAAATCAGGCCAACGTAACAAGAGATTAAAGAAATATAGGAGAATGAGAGCAGAAAATTAGGGAAGAATGAGAGTAGAAGATTAGGAGAGAATGAACGAACTTGCTGTTTGCTGTCTCAATTGGCTCATCACTTGCAGTTTTAAAGGGGCGGTGACGTTGCCGCCTTCCGCGAACAAGTGGATTCCTCTTTCTCCATCGAGCACCATCGGTCGGGGAAGGACCTAGGCAGTGCCACGGCGAGGCTGCGGACCGGCAGCATAGGGTGCCGTGTCATGGAGGCGAGGCAGCGGCAATACTTTTTTTTGAGCGGTGATCGCGCGATACATTGTTTGCTGATTTGGTCTCCTGTCGACAGAATTGGGAATGCCAAAACTTTACAGAAAATCATGGGCTCACATAGTCACGTCTAGTTGGGCCTTAGAGTATCTCCAGCCGTTCGGCCCCCCAGGACGCATAAAAAGTGCCCCCTGAGGACGAGCCGGCGATGCAATCGGCGCTGGGGGCGATTTCGCGCCCAGTCGTCGCCCCCAGGCGCCGTAATTGGCCCACTTTTCAGCCCCATTTCGGCGAATAAAGAGCCCATATGGACGACAATAGGCCCATATTCGGCGTTCATTTATGCACATAAATTTTTTTTATCACATATTTCATCACAAAAATATCAAATACTTCAACAAAATAGTACAACAACAAATAGTTCAATACAAATTATATAGTTCAACAAATAAAAACTCATATTTCATCACACGTCGCGCCCGGCGTCGCCCTTCAGCTTCCATAGATGCTCTATCAGATCTTGCTGCAGTTGATGATGCACCTGTGGGTCTCGGATCTCCTGACGCATACTGAGATAGGCAATCCAGGTTGCCGGTAGCTGGTGATCAACTTTGGTTAGAGGACCCTGCCTGTAGTATGGTTCAGTGTTAAACACTGAGTCTTCTTGCTCACTCTTGATGATCATGTTGTGCAAAATGACACAGCAAGTCATAATCTCCCACATTTGATCTTTTGACCAGGTCTGAGCGGGGTACCGGACAACAGCAAATCGAGATTGAAGCACATCAAATGCCCGCTCGACATCCTTCCTGCAAGCCTCCTGAACCTTCGCAAACCAGGCGTTCTTGCCTCCTGGCACAGGGTTTGAGATCGTCTTCACAAATGTCGACCATCTCGGATAGATGCCATCAGCTAGATAGTACCCCTTGTTGTAGTGCCACTCATTGATCTCGAAGTTCACCGGAGGAGAATGACCTTCAACAAGCTTGGCAAAGACAGGAGAGCACTGCAGCACGTTGATGTCATTATGAGTTTCTGGCATACCAAAGAAGGAGTGCCAAATCCAGAGGTCCTGTGCGGCCACCGCCTCAAGCACCACACTGCAACCGCCTTTGGCGCCTTTGTACATCCCCTGCCAAGCAAATGGGCAATTCTTACATTTCCAATGCATCCAGTCGATGCTTCCAAGCATCCCAGGAAATCCTCTTGCTGCATTCTGTGCTAGGATCCGAGCAGTGTCTTCCGCATTGGGTGTTCTCAAGTATTGTGGTCCAAACACTGCCACCACTGCCCGACAGAACTTGTAGAAACACTCTATGCTGGTGGACTCGGCCATGCGCCCATAGTCGTCGAGTGAATCACCGGGAGCTCCGTATGCAAGCATCCTCATCGCTGTCGTGCACTTCTGGATGGAGGTGAATCCAAGAGCGCCGGTGCAATCCATCTTGCACTTGAAGTAGTTGTCGAACTCCCGGATGGAATTCACAATCCTGAGGAAGAGCTTTCGGCTCATCCGATAACGGCGCCGAAATGTTTTCTCGCCGTGAAGTGGAGCATCGGCGAAGTAGTCGGAGTAGAGCATGCAGTAGCCTTCGAGACGACGCCGGTTCTTTGCTTTCACCCGCCCAGGCGCCGAGCCACCTCGCCGCGGCTTTTCATTGCTCGCCAGCAGCTGGGCGAGGGCGGCGAGCACCATGAGATGCTCTTCTTCCTGGACGTCGGCCTCGGCTTCCTCCTTCAGCAGCACGGCGAGCGCTTCCTCGTCATCCGAGTCCATCGCCGAGGCAGGCAAATCGCCGAACACCTTGCGCTCGGTGGGCGTGTACCCGCCGCTAAATCACGCCTCCGCGGCCAGAAACGACGGCCGGAAACGCCCAGCTGCTGTTGGAGGGGCTGCCGCGGCGAAACTATGCTGTTTTTCCGGCGGGGAATGGCTATCTAGCCGTGTAGGGCGGCGGGCGGCGCCGGGATATAGCTACTGGTGGCCGAGGGCGCGGGGGGTGCGAGTCGGGGAAGAAAACCTTGACTTTTCCCCTGACGGTGTGGGCCAGCCACGCTTTTCCCTTGCGCTGGAGCCCCCACCTGCTCCCCAGTGCGCCGGGTTCGGCCTGTGACCGCCGGGCGGAAAAAGGGCCGAACCGGCGATTTTCGGCGTCCTGGGGGCGCGACTGGGCCATTTTTTCGGCGCCGGCGCCGAAAAAATGACCTGGGGAGGCCTGTTGGGGGCGCGGCTGGAGATTCTCTTAGTCATTGGCCCATCTTACAACTTACAAGCGAATCGTTATCTTCTGTCTTTTTCTCGTAACTTCTTCCGATTGAACCTACAGATCTATACGAGAGCTCTCTCCCTCCCATGGCGACCAATAGAAAAGCAGTAGGGATACCCTAGGGTTAGAAATTTTACCCGGGGCGACTGCCCATACACGACCCCACACTGGATACCATGGCATTTCTCCATTTCCATTGCTTTTTCTTTTCTTTTCCAGTTTCTCTAAACCTGAAAGGACCAAACTATCTCTGGATATTTGTCAACCTTACCTGTGGACTGATTGGGTCAGATTGCTCTCTGTTGAGTATATATTTTGTATTGCACGTGTATTGAAGTTGTGGCCCACCTCCTAGTCTTGTATAGTTGAGGTAGAGCCCTTCCCTTGTATTATATATGCGTGCACCAGCACCCCGATCAATACATCATATTACAAATCATCTATTTACATGGTATCATCTTTTTCAGTCTAACCCTAGGATAGCCGCCGCCACACCTCCCCGCGCCGCCGCCGCCGCGCCCCACCTCCTCGCTTCCGCCTCCCGCCCGCTAGCTTCTACCTCCCACGCCCACGTCGTTCGCTAGCTTGCCGATCCCGCTCGCTGCTACCTCGGTACGCCAAGACACGTCCAAGCCGCCTGTTCTCGTGTGCGTGTCTTGCATAGCTAGCAAATCAATCAAGTCAAGGCTAGCTAGCTTTGCTAGTCAACTACGCCTCGCCGGATCATTTCTGGTGCGCCTGGTTAGCTCCGGCTACTGTGTACCCGCGCGCCGTCAGCCGTGTTCTGTGCCGCCACAAGTCGCTCCGTGCGCTCGCCTCTCTCTGCAGCCACTGCTGCCGCCGCGCTGCGCCTCCTCGCACGCGCCGCCGCCGCTCCCTACTACCACCGCCACCGCCACCGCGCCGAGCTTCCTCGCGCGTGCCGCCGCCGCAGCTTCCCACCGCCGCCGCCGCCGCGCAGCGCTTCCCCGTGCACGCCACTGCCGCCGCAGCTTCTCACCTACCGCGCCACTGCCGCCGCCTCCGCGCTCCCGCATGCCGCCGCCGCCCTCTTCCTCTTCCCGCCGCTTCTAACGCCTTTCATGAACTCTTCGGGCTGCTTCACCATCTGCGGTGGAACCGCTCCACCGGCCGCGCCGATCTAGTCGCGTCCTCCCGCATCCGCCTGGTGTTACCCGTTGTCGCCACCAGCGCCTCCCTCGCAGCACCCGCAAGGGGGAGGGGGCCGACGCATTCGGCGTGGCGGCGGTCGCCGCCGCCTGCAGCAGCAGCGGGCCCAGGACACCAGGGAGGCGCCGCACTACCAGCAGGCTCTCCCTGCTGGCCACCAGGCGTTCATCGGCGCGCCCTTCCAGCCGACTGGCGCTGGCTACGGCGCCCTCCTTGCGCCGCCACCCCTCGGTGGTTATGGCCCGCCCGTCCCGGCGCCGCCCTATGGGGGCCTTCCGCCGCCGCCGGTACCTATGCCATGGGACCCCACCCTCCTCGCCGCCCAGCACTCCGCGCCGTCGCTGAGTAGCTCTGTCGGTGGAGGCGACTGGTACATGGACTCAGGTGCTACTGCGCACATGGCAGCTCATCCCGGTAACCTAACCTCCTCCACTCCCGTTCACACACCCACTCGTATCACTGTCGGCAATGGCTCCTCTTTACCTATTACTCATATGGTAGCACTAGCTTTCCCTCCACTTCCACATCCATCGCTATGTCTAATGTTCTTATTTCACCTGATTTAGTCACGAACCTAGTTTCAGTTCGTCGTCTTACTCGTGAGAACCCCCTTACTGTTGAATTTGACGGTGTTGGCTTTTCTGTGAAAGACGCCCGTACCGGGATGGTCCTTCACCGATGTGACAGTCCCAATGAGCTCTACCCCGTGCAAGCCGGCGCCTCCACCCCCACACCCGTCGCCCTTGCCGCCGGCGTTGACCTTTGGCACGCTCGCTTGGGTCACCCCAACCACACCATATTACGTCAAATTCTTCGGAGTTTCTCTTTCTCATGTGATAAGCTCGACGAGCACTCTTGTGAGGCTTGTCGCTTAGGCAAGCACGTTCGTCTTCCCTTTAGTGCGTCTTCTTCAGTTTCCACTTTTCCGTTTCAATTACTTCATAGTGATGTTTGGACATCTCCTGTTGTGAGTAACACGGACTTTCTTTACTACTTGGTGCTTTTAGATGATTACTCTCATTATGTGTGGACTTTTCCCCTTCGTCGTAAATCCGATACTTTAGCCACACTCACCGCCTTTTACTCCTATGTCACCACCCAATTCGGTCGCCCCATACTCGCACTCCAAACTGATAACGGAAAAGAGTTTGACAACGCCGCTCTTCGCTCACTTCTCGCCTCTCATGGCACCACCTTCCGTCTGACTTGCCCTTACACTTCACAGCAAAATGGCCGCACCGAGCGCATTCTCCGCACTCTTAATGACTGCGTTCGCACGTTGCTCTTTCACGCTAACGTGCCCGCTCGGTATTGGCCCGATGCCCTCGCCACCGCCTCTCTCTTAGTCAACATTCGTACGTGTCGTCCTCGGTGGAACTATGCCCCTCACCACCTTCTTTTTGGTACACCACCGTCCTATGATGGCCTTCGCATCTTTGGGTGCCTCTGTTATCCTAGCACCGCGTCCACCACGCCACACAAGCTTGCACCCCGCTCCGTCCCATGCATCTTCCTTGGCTACCCTCCCAACACCAAAGGTTACCAGTGCTATGATCCTGTCACTCATCGTGTGTACACCTCGAGGCACTTGTACTTCGTCGAGACGGTGTTCCCTTTTTTCAGGTTCCTTCGGCCACGGCTCCTTCGACTCCGGCCGCCGCGCCCCCTACCTGGTGCAATGCGCGGCGGTACCCCCCGGCCCGGCGCCTTCTGCCGCCCCCTCCCGGGTTCTCGACTCCCTCACCCGAGGTTGAGTCCGACCGGGTCCCCGGCTCCCCGGCTCCCTCGCCCGAGGTCGAGCCCGCGGGCACCCCACCCGCCACCCCGGCCGGCACCGCTACTCCTGCGATGGGCTCGACCTCGACCTCGCCCATCGCCTCCTCCGTGGCTGGCTCGACTGGCACCGTCGCGGCCTCTGACGCCGCGGCCCCCGCCGCCATGGGCACCCCCGTTGTGGCCGCGGCCCCCGCCGCCGCGGGCGCCCCTGTTGTGGCCGTGGCCCCCGTCGCCGTTGTGGCCCCTTCTGCCGCGGCAGCCGCCGCCCTCGCCGGCCCGGTCACCCGTGCCCGTGCAGGAGTGCATTGGCCGAGCACGCGCTATTCCTCCGACGAGTATGCGTGCGCTGCCTCGACATCGACGCTATCACCTATCCCCACCTCCGCTCGTGCCGCCCTTCGGGATCCCCATTGGCTGGCTGCGATGCAGGAGGAGTTCGACGCCCTGCAGCGCAATCGCACGTGGCGTCTTGTTCCGCGACCCCCTCGTGCCAACATCATCTCTGGCAAGTGGGTGTTTCGACACAAGACTCGCCCGGACGGTTCTCTCGAGCGCTACAAGGCTCGATGGGTGGTTCGTGGCTTCGGCAACGCGCGGGCGTGGACTTCACCGACACCTTCGCCCCGGTTGTGAAACCGGGCACGATCCGCGCCGTCCTTCAGCTGGCCGTCTCGCGCGCCTAGCCTGTGCATCAGTTGGACGTTTCCAACGCCTTCTTGCACGGTCATCTCGCCGAGCAGGTGTTCTGTGAGCAGCCTACTAGTTTCGTCGACGCCGAGCACCCCGACTTCGTGTGCTTGCTCTCCCGCTCTCTTTACGGGTTGAAGCAGGCGCCTCGGGCTTGGTACCAGCGTATCGCAGCCTTCCTGCAGTCTCTGGGCTTTCGGTCCACTCGCTCCGATGCCTCACTCTTTGTGTATCATCAGGGAGCTGACACTGCATATCTGCTGCTCTACGTCAACGACACCATCCTCACGGCGTCCACCCCCGATCTCCTTCAGCGGCCGACTGCTCGTCTTCGTGATGAGTTTGCCCTCAAGGACTTGGGGCCCCTGCACTACTTTCTCGGCATCGAGATGATCCGCCGGGCTGACGATTTCTTTCTGCATCAGCAGAAGTACGCCCACGAGCTCATTGAGCGTGCCGGTATGCTTAATTGCAAGCCGGCGCCTACCCCCGTCGACACGAAGGCGAAGGTCTCTGCTCTGGAGGGGTCTCTCGTGTCAGATGGAGCGTTTTATCGCTCTATCGTCGGTGCTTTACAGTACTTGACGTTGACTCGCCCTGACCTGCAGTACGCTGTTTAGCAGGTGTGCCTCCATATGCACGCCCCGCGTGACTCTCACTGGACTTTGGTGAAGCGTATTCTCCGTTACATACGCGGCACCATGTCCTTGGGACTCACCTTAATGGCCTCCGCCTCCACCGACCTCGTGGCCAACTCGGATGCTGACTGGGCCGGCTGCCCCGACACGCGACGCTCTACGTCAGGCTACTGCGTCTACCTTGGGCCCTCGTTGATCTCTTGGTCATCGAAGCGGCAGCCCACGGTCTCCCACTCCAGCGCCGAGGCAGAGTATCGCGCCGTGGCTAATGCCATGGCCGAGTGCTCTTGGATACGTCAGCTGCTTCAGGAGTTGCTTTGTGATGTTGTCTATTGCGACAACATCAGCGCGGTCTACCTCTCCGCCAACCTGGTGCACCATCGACGGACGAAGCATATTGAGCTCGATATTCACTTCGTGCGCGAGCAGGTTGCCCTTGGTCGTGTTCGGGTTCTCCACGTGCCGACGACGCAACAGTTTGCTGATGTGATGACTAAGGGATTGCCTACTCCCGTCTTCGAGGAGTTTAGGTCCAGTCTCTGTGTCTCCAGCGACGCTTCGACTGCGCGCGCGCGGGGGG